>NW_017732315.1:167250-173003 GCF_001890085.2 Hipposideros armiger
CCGACAGCCAGCGTGAGCGGCCAGCAGACGGTGTGAGCTGCCAAGAGCCGTTGTGAGCAGCCGTCCAGAAGCCAGTGACCAATCTGCCTCACCTGGGAAGAGTGCAATGATCACAATGCCAACATGGGCCAGTGAAGCAATGTCCTCCACAAATAGACTGAAGAACAAAAGGACAACAACTTGTCTGTTCCCCTCCCCAATTCCCCAATTAAAAAAGAAAAGAAAAAAACAACTAGAAACATGGCAGAAGCAGAACCAGGTGCTAGGCCCTTGCCATTCAAGATCCCCATCTAGGTGTAGCTATTACTATCCAGATGTACTCCCCCTTGACCTCACCCCGGCTGCTCTATGCCCATCTTGGTCCTGGTTCTGGCCTCCACCGCTGCCTTCATCTAGCTCCTGGACTTATCCCAGGCTATGTCAGTGCCTGCCTGGAGCACAAAGACCCCAGCTCCAGAGTCCTAGGTAGCTGAAGGAAGGAAAGCAAAGAGAAAAAAGGCCAAGGTCATCCAAACACACCACAAATAGTAGCCAAAATCTCAGAGAGAAGAAGCTGCTCTCACTGCCAGAGAAGAGTCCCTCCCAAACTTATTCCCCAAACTTCTGACTCAGATGTCCAAGAAAATATAACCAAGCACTAGGGAGAGGCTCCACGCCAGGTGGATGCTGCATCTCTAGCTGTGTCAACCCCAGGGAAGCAAGACTTCATTCCCAGGCTCCCTGAGACTGGAAGGGTCTATACCAGAGGTCATTAAACTCCAGCTTGCAGCTGCCTTTTGTATTATATTTTTAAATGTTTCATAAGTACATAATTGTCTCTATTTTGCAACTTGTCCAGCAGAATCTAAATTATTAACCATCTAGGGCCAGCCGAGTGGCTCAGATGGTTAAGAGCTCACTCAAGAGTGCGAGATCAGAGCAATAGCAGCTCAATTACTGGGCCGAGCTGAGCTGCCGTTGAGCTGCCAACAGGTGGCAGAATGGCTCAGCCAAAAAAAAAAAAAAAAGAAAAAGAAAAATCTAGATTATTAACCATCTGGTTAATAATTAAGAAAAAATTTGCTAACCATTGGTCTATACCAGGGGTTGGCAAACTTTTGAGACAGAAGAGCCACCAGGAGTCAGCAAACTGCGGCTCGCGAGCCACAGGCTCTGAAATAAAATTGAAAATGAAAATAAAACTATCATGGTTTCATTTATAAATTTTTTAAAGGATATCATTCACATAATGGTGATTATGTACAAATATATTTATGGCTCTCGAATAATTTTTAAATTGTTGTAAGGGACAGGACTGGCTCTTCCAGGGGCCGGCAAACTTTTGAGACGGAACATACCCAAAGAGCAGCATGTGGCTCGCGAGCCGCAGTTTGCCGACCCCTGGTCTATACATTTAACCTAGTTATTCTTCAAACCCTGACACCTGCTGTACACCTACCTCTGGAATGAGCACTAGTGAGAGAGGCCCAGCCCACAAGGAACCCAGTGGGACAGGAGGCATGACCACAGCAGAGGATAAGTGCCATATTAGGGATCAGCATAGGGATCCCACTCCTGCCACAGCACTCAGTGCAGATCCAGTTATGGAAAAGTTTCCTTCCTATGCCCTTGGCCCTGCTAACCCCCTTGGCCCCTCCTCTGAGTCAGCTGGGGAAGTCAATGGCACACTGCTCGGCCCTTCTTCCCTTGTTTCTTCCCATTGCCCTCCAGGCTCATCCCACCTTAGGTGAAGGATAAGGGTGAGGTTGCTAAAGAATATGCAGGGTCTCTCTCCCAAATACTGCCTTTTCCCTATCAGAGATGCAGGAAGCCCTCCTTCTCTTCCCCCATCCCTCACCTGGCCAGGCTCACTCTTCCAGGTGCCCAGTCCAATCAGGGGCATCTTCTGCCCAGTGTGCAGGAGGACACAGGAAGCTGCCATTGCCTCTGAAACACAGATGGGAAGAGAATGGTGCAGGGATCAGTGTTGCTGATTGGCCTTCAACTACCCACTGGTTAAGACTCCTGTAAAATATGGATGGTAAAGTACGCATAGAGGTGACAGAAGAACAAAAACACGGCTGTGTGTATGTGCCTGTGAGCAGAGGCAGCTGAGTCAGGGTGCTTAGAAGTAACCAAAGCCAGTAGCTCCTGGACAAACACTAACCAGATGACCAGCCTGGGTGCCCCTCCTTCTACCAGGCTAAAGGTCTGTGTTAAAGAGCTCCAGTACCTAAAAACAAAGGTGGGCTGGTTCTCCAGAAGTACCTAGTCTTGACTACATAGGGTCTCAAGCCAGTGTAAGATAGGCAAAGGCCATTATGAGACAAAGTGAGACCGGGTGACAGAATAGGCTCAGGAAAGGGTCACTTCTCTGAGAATGAAATGAACATTCCCATGAGGTTCCAAGAACTACAGAGACTCGCTGAGTTCCTCTCCCAGAGGTCTCATCTGCCACGCTGCTAGGCCTGAAGGGGCTCTTACAAAGGGCTCTTTTTTTAGATGAAAAAACAAGCTCGGAGAGATGAAGTTATTTGCCATGAATCAACAGCTAAGAAGCGGCAGAGTCAAGGATCCAAGGAGCTGATGGAAAAAGGCAAGAAAAAGGCAGGTAAACACAGATCTATTAAATACACGTGCTCACAGTAGACACATGTACAAGTGAGTGTCTTTAGTTGTGCAGTCGTGGCTGCTTCGATGTCCTGAATCGATTCAAAACGTTTTCCTTTATGGTCATTTTGACTTTGGAGAAGAGCCAGAAGTTGCACAGTGCCAGATCTGGTGAATAAGGTAGATGAAGATACACCATGATGTTTTTATTTGATAGAAATCGCTGCACCAAAAGAGATGTGTGACATGGAGCGTTGTCATGATGAAGGATGAAGTAAAGACACTCACGAAAGAGGATTTCCAGAACTGATTCAGAAAGTGGCAAGAATAATGGGATTAAGCGTGTTCAAAGCAAGGGGGAGTATTTTGAGAGGGATTAATGGCAATGTGTCTTTTACTGTAATAAAAATGTTTTAATTTAAACATTCACNCTGGCATCCCAAGCCTACTCCTAACCAATGCACCACTCTGCCGGCCCTCATCTTTGATTTTCTTAACTGTCAAATCCTGGCATTTCAACGGCTTTGGGTATGATGTGTGAAGTATTCCAACAACATTTTAATTGCTTCGTGAAGTATTGCATCTTTTCCAAGATTTGCAATTTCACTTTGTAGTGAATGTGCACTGTTCTGTCCATTAATTAGACAAAAATGTCAATAGAGAAATGCTAATGTTAAGCAGGGTGAGATGTTTGAGTCAAGAATAATTTTTAAGTAGTCAGTTTATTAGAGAATAATTTCATGTTATAACTTTTGCTTCCTTATATGGGCTGAACTGTGTCCTCCCTCAAATTCATGTAGTTAAGCCCTAACCCCCAGTTCTCAGACTGACTGTATTTAGAGACACAGTCTTTAAAGAGATATTTAAGTTAAAATGAGGTAATTAGGAGGGGCCCTAATCCAGTATGACTGGTATTCTTACCAGATGCATACATGGGGAAAACAATGTAAAGACACAGGAAGAAGATGACCATCCACAAGCTATGGAGAGAGGCCTGGAACAGATCCTTCCCTTATGACCCTCAGAAGAAACTAATCCTGTTAACACCTTTCTGTTCAACATCTAGCTTCCAGAACTATGAGAAAACAAATTCCTTTGGTTTAAGCCATCCATTCTGTCGTAGTATTCTGGCAGCCCAGCAAAGTAATAGACATCATTCTCAAACTACCTCATACCTGTGGAAAGCTGGATCATGAAAGTGTGTGAGGGAGCTATGGAATCACATAGTAAGCCATCTTGGTAGGGTGAGGTGAAAAAAAAAGTCCTAGAGAAGCAAGTGACAGCTAAAACGAACATTTAAATAATAGGTGTTAGCCCACACAGTGGGCCAGGGGATGGACTGTTCCAGGTTGAAAGGACCAGAGACCAAATACTTCCAACATGCCTCCCTCCATCTATTGGGTTGTCGGAAAAGTCATGACATATTTTTTCTGTTTTTCGTTGCAAAAATGCATCATGATTTTTCTGACAACCCAATACTTTTTATCCTTGTAATCCATTGTACCAGGATTGTGTTTCTAAGACACAAATCACACCATGTTATTCCTGCTAAAAACTTTTCCATGGCTTCCTGCTGCATTCAAAACAAAAATCCACGGGCCGGCCGAGTGGCTCAGTTGGGTAAGAGCGCTAGCTCTGAGCAACAGGGTTGCTGGTTCGATTCCCACATGGAATGGGCTAGTGAGCTACACCTGAGCTGAGCTGCCGCCGAGTTGCCAACAGGTGGCAGTGTGGCTCAGTTGGTAAGAACACATGCTCCTAACAAGTTTGTTGGTTGACTCCCGCATGGGAAGGTGGGCTATGCTCCCTGACAACTAAGATTGAACGCGGCACCTTGAGCTAAGCGGCTGCAAGCTGCTGATGGCCAGCTGGTTGACAACTGGACTTGGAGCCGAGCTAGCTGCGCCTTCCATAACTAAGATCGAAGGACAACAACTTGGCTGTTCCCCTTCCCCAATAAAATCTTAAAAAAAAAAAAAAAAAATTAAAACCCAAATCTTAACCCACTGTCCTAGACCCTCTGTCACCAGGCCCCTAGATAATTCCAGCATTATTTTATGTCATTCCACCTTCGCTCACTTTCACTCTGTCATACAAGACTTCTTTAGGTTTTTCCAGAAGCTTCTTCCAGTGTCAAGGCTTTCCCCCCAAGCTACCTAATTTGCACAGAACACGATTCCAACTCTCATCTAACTAATTAATCCCTATTCGTCCTTCAGATCTCAGCTGATTAAAACAGTAGTCTTCTCACTCTACACTTTAGCACATCTTCCAACTGTAATTAAACAAATTATGCAACTACTTTAATAAAGCCTGTCTCAGACTGTAAAGACCTATGTGTCTTAACTATATTCCCGAGTCTAGCATTGTACCTAACCTATATAAATACCCAGTAAATATTTGTTCAATGAAGACCAGTGGTTTGACTAGAAGGCTCAGTTTTGTGTGATTGGAGTTTAGAGGAATTTTCCTAAAACCTCAGTGGCCTCGCTGGGACTATTAAGTATGTTAAGATAGGACCTTAGGTGCAGAGTGACAAGACTTGGGGCTGACTCTGCCTCCTTCAGGTAGCCTAAGCACAGACTATAGTGTCTGAGAGAAAAAGCCCATTCCCACCTTTCCTGATTTGCAAGCTAAGTTTTTTTTGCTCTTCATTTTCCTAAGCCTAGGCACTGGCCAGGGTAGGGAATGGATAGGAACTCAAGACCTAGGCTCAGTAGTTCCATACAACCACAGGACTCTCGCTGCCCTGATCTCAACGCTGAGGTGACCAATTTTTGGCATGCTCAGTTAATACTCTGGGGCAGCATGTAGTGCCAAGAGTTGCCACTAGATGGCGCCACTCCACTAAGGTCCCTAATTCAGGAAAGCAGAAATGGAATTCAGCTCCATCCTGGTTCCTACAGAACAAAGATAAGTTTGGGCACAGGGCAGGTGGTACCCAGTATCCCTAAGTGAAATAGTTTCCATCCCAGGTCCGACCAGAAAAATAAGACAAGCAAGCAATGTAGATGCTCCAATGACTTTATTAACTACTGTGGGGGTGGCAGGACCTCGTAGCTGGAGAGATGGAAAGGAAGCCAGGAAGCTGTGGTTTCAGTATGGGTCATTAAAGGGGTACAGAGGGTGCCCTGCATCTCTCGGGATCTTCCTCCCATCCACCT
>NW_017732315.1:180153-187543 GCF_001890085.2 Hipposideros armiger
TGGGGATCATAGAGAGAGGTAGGAAGACATAAAAAAGATCTGTAAAGACCAAGAGCTCCGAAGGAGGGAATGGACGGACTGCAGCAGAAGAGACGTTTTTCTCTAGGACAGAAAGTCATCCTCTGCCAGCTCTTGACTTCCTCATCTTCAGCCTGAGGCAATGACTTTCCAGCCCAGCTCTGTATTAACAGACTCCGAGCTTGTCAGGAACTACCTAGCTGAAACTCTGGAAGCACTCAGAAACCCTGTTATCTTGGGAGAGGTTCTAGAAGCAAAAGAGAGAAGCTGGGTGTGTGTTGAGGAGAGGGGGAAGAGGTAATAGCATCAGGACTCAGGTTTTATTATTCCAAAGCTGACACCTAGATTGCCATGGTTGCTCGCAGGTAGTGAAAAGAATTCACAAGACAAAGCAGGAAGAGAATAGGAGCAGATTTATTAAGTATGCTTAGAGTTGACAGAGTCTAAGAGAGACGACTACATTGATGAGAAGGTGTGTGGGGGTTTTTAAAGCTAAGTTTCTGTATACATCTAGCAGGGAGCTTTTTGGGGTATGGTTTTCTCAAAATTCAGTGCTCTGGCAACCACTGACATTGATTCAGGGCACAATGTTTCCAACTGTACTGCAACTGCAACCAACTGGACCACAACTGCAACCCGCAACCACTGCTGTTACCTTTGTTAACCCTTACCTGATCTTAGGCTCCTTATCACTGGGGTTGAGTCTTCTCAGTTGCTACCAGAATGCAGGGAATTAGGAAACACAAGAAAAAGAGGAAGTAGTATTTGTATGAGTGTGCGTTCCCTGACTGCATGGGCCTTTCCTCTGCCTCCCATAAATATTGGTGTCCCTCAGGGTTGACCCCAATCCTATTCTCCCTAGTCAAGTTCATATCTTCAGTTATCACCTTGAGCACTGATTCTTTCCACCCCAGTTTTGTATACTCCCTCTGTGTGTCCTATAGGTATCTGAGACTCAACATTCCCAAAATTGTGCTTGTCAAATCCAGCAGCAGAGCATAGAGGAAATAGTTCAAGCTTTGGGGTTGCACAGACCTGGGTGTGAATCTCAGCCCCTGCCTCCCCATTTTGAAGAGATATTACATCTAAAGCATTTTGCACAGTGTCTGACCCTTCATCTTCTTTTTGTATACTCTTATCTCACCAGGGACTCAAGGTCCTGGATAACAACTATTAAAGGACACCAGACAACATGTTCACAGTATAATCCACAGGGTCTTTATGCAGCATATTTCAGTTCTGATTATTATCAGATTATGGTTTTGACAGGTGATAGGAAGGGAATACATCTTCTCCTGTACTTCTATGAAGCCAGCATGGAAAACGACCTTATATACAGATGGTGCCCAAAAAAGTATACATATTTTAAGAAAGGAAAACTGTATCAAAATTGTAATACTCAATATATACCAATAACAAAAGATGAATCCAAGTCACATTTGACTTCTGCAATTACAAGAGGTGCTCAAAATGGTTATCATCAGCATATTTTTAATACAGTTTTTTCCTTACTTAAAATGTGTATACACTTTTTTGGCACCCTCTGTATGTAATGGTGGCCAAGATTTAGTCTATATGGCTGGGTTAAAAATCCTGTTAACACTTGCAAACATAAAAAAAGATACTGCTTGCTCTAAACTAATGTAAAACCTAAAACTGCAGTAACACATCATGTACTTCTTTTTATTTTTATTTTTTAGCTGAGCCATCCTGCCACCTGTTGGCAGCTCAGCAGCAGCTCAGCTCAGGCTGGGAATTGAACCAGCAACCCTGTTGATCAGAGCTTGCACTCTTGAGTGAGCTCTTAACCAACTGAGCCACTTGGCTGGCCCACATCATGTACTTCTTGATGTAGGTGAAAAAAAAATTTTAATATATTTCCTAAATTATTTCCAGTCCATTCATATCTAACTCCGCTGCCACTGCTCTAGCTCTGACCACCCCTACTGTAACCAGGGATCTCGCTGCTTCCAGTGTGGCCCCTCTCCCCACAATCTGTTCACTAAATCTGACCATGTGACTCGCAGGTTCAAACTTGTCCAGCAGTTCTCTCCTACTAGGGATAAAGTCCAGACTCCTTAGTAATACCCTTCATAACCTGACTCCCACATTCTTCGTTTTTCCACCTCTTCATTTCAGACTCCATGTTTCAGACTTCGCAGAACCAGCCACCACACTTACTTGACTCCAGGCCTCTGCACACTTTCCTTTCCCTAGTCCCACCCTTGCCTGGCCAACTGCTGCACATCCTTCAGCTAGCATTTTAAACTTCTGGCTTCTTCCATGTTTTGATAGAGTGCTCTCCACTCTACCCGGGGCGAACACTTCAGTAGTGAAGGATTCAGGCCATCTCCTCTGCAAGAAAAGTGAGGCAGTAGTAAGAGAAACTCACCTCCGCCCGAGCACAGAGCGTGAACAGGATGGTGTGATCTCTGCTCGGTTCTGCTGCTAGCGACCCAACAAGCATCAGCTTCCGGGTCTGAGCTGCAAGCAAGTGAAGCGGTGGAAGCAGGGATCTGGTTTAAGTTTGGCAGTGAGGAGGAAGTCCCTCCCGGAGGAGGGGCGAAGGCCGAGCATTCAGCCTCACGCGCAGTGGTGGTCCCCGCCCCTGTCCCCAGAAGGATCTTGTGGGTGAAAGTCAGAGATAGCAGGCTGCGCTATGTCCTCCTCTGGGTGCTGGTGGTCGAATTGGCTGGAGCTTAGGCACACTTGACCGCGCGGTTTGGAGGACTCGCGGGCCGAGAGAAGCGTGAGCCGCGAGTCACATGGGGGGCCCTGGGAGCTAGTCCAGGCAGCGCCTCTGCTGGCCCACATTGCATGCGCACCGGGGCGACGCATCTCATGGCCATTCCAATTCCTGCTGGAGGAAGGAGGGCTCCCAAGTGCCACGTTGCAGGTTCTGGTGTTGGCTCTCCCACCGGATTCCCTAACCCAAGCTCTGGTTCCATTCTCCCTTACAGTCTGGTTGAATGGGTTTCCAGAATATACCTAAGCTGGCTCGTTATATAACACTTCCTCTAACAAGGAAGACAACAGGTCTGTAGACTCCAAGAGATAGAAAGTTCTTGGGTTTTGTATATGGACTTTGGACCCTGGCCATGCATTTATGTGCCAGGCACTGTGTTAGACTTTATAAATGTGATTTTATTGAATTCACACCAACCCTGGAAGAGGAATATTTTTATTTCTTGTAAGTCTTTACTGAAGTATACAGTATAGCATACATACAAAAATGCACACTTATTAAACATAGCTTTGTGGTTTTGTTTTTGTTTTGTTTTGTTTTCGATTTAACTACCATCCAGGTAAAGATGGCAGACGTTATTAGCATCCTGGAAGCCTGTGAGGGAAGTATCCATGTTCCATTTTACAGATTGGACAGACTCAGAAAGGTAAAATAGCTTCTCCAAAGTCACACAGCTGTTAAGTTATAGATTTGAAACTTAAAATAGCCCTTGCCTTTTGGACTGAGATGTCTTTCATTTATGTGTTTTCCTTGGCAGGAGTGGGCGAGAAGCAGGGTTGTCCCACTGTAGCTCTGCTTTTCTCTCCCCAAACCTCTGTCTTGCCGCCCCTCTCCACTCCAATTGATGACACAATTCCCCGCCTTTTTTTTTTTTAACCCCTGGATTACTCCCTATTGTCTTTTCAATAAAAGTGATGTCCTGATGGACCAAATACCTGTTTCTCACCATCTATCCTTATAAAGACACTTAGATTCCAGCTTATGTGATCAGAATTTAGGATGCCTCAAACTCATCTTTGCCTAGAAAAGACTTACCATCAAGAGACACATAGTATGTATCCCATCCCTCTCACCATCTTCAACAGGGTCTGATGGGTTCCTTCCATCTTTTTTTCTGCTGAGTCTGACTTCTTAAAAGTCTCAAGTCTTAACAATAAAGTGAGTGGTGGCCTTGCCAACATACGAATTGCTAAGTCATTGTTATAACCCAGCCCTCTCCTTCCCCAGCCCTGCAGCTTTTGCTCTTAGTTGTAACCACAGGGATTGTTACAAGCAAAGGACAACTCTAGTTTCCAGAACAATAGGTCAAATTCATGGTGTATTGTTTTCTAAAAAAGATCCATCGCTTGAGAGCACACCACCCCTTTCACAATCGTCCTCCCATTTTACAAAAAACTAACTTCTCAGCCAGCTTCTGGGATGCATTGCCCCAATGTAAAAACCTTGAGGCCACCAAACAAAGGGACTCTTGAAAATACTGATGATGCTGAGAACTGGATCATAAAACCTTATGCAAGTCATTTCCGATTCTTTGTTTTGAAAACTGTAGGTAAAGTTTGAAACTAATGGTAGACCATTAAAAGTAATTTTNCCAGTGGCTCCAGAGACTTCCAGGTCTCCTTGTAGTCTGTGAAGTCATAGCGTATAGTCCCATCGGCATTCAAAGGGAAAGTTGTATCCCCTCGCCTGAAAGACAACCCCCCAAAAGAGTGGGCACAATTGCCAGACTTCTGCTTTATCTGCCTATCCAGCCACTCTATCGCCCATACTCCAAGCCCGGAAAGGGCAAAGGGCCAAGAATGAGAAACAAGCATTGTTTTCCACCCCTCCAGATCATGACTCAGGTGTTAACTCTAAATAGAATGGCCATTCCCCCTCCTCTTTTTCCTAGACACAGATTGTATCTCCTCTCTTCAGGGAAGTCTTTCTTAACACCTCCAGGGAGTTGCAAAGTTCTTGCAGTCTTCTTCCAGCACAGGGCACAGAGCTGATGGTAGGCTCCTCTCACACCCTCTGCTGGAGCTTATTCTTTACTGCAGCCCCAGAGCCTAGTTCAGCAGAAGCTAGTTCATTCCGGAATGAATAAAGGGAGCAGGAGGGACCGTTCATGCATACCCTAAGAGACACACCATGTGAAGCTGCACTCTTTTTTCTGTAGCTAAACTCCTGGCTGCTATAGCAGAAAAGGCTGAATTCTCATGGCAATCTCCTCAGTTTGCCACACAGATGAGTGTTCCTCTCCTGCTCTGCTGCTGTGACTTCTGATGTTATTAACACAACTCCCCCAACCCCGACTCCCTGAATGAAGACTGGCAAAGCTCACTCAAAGGCATAAGGCCAGTGTATCAGGTACAAATCCAAATACTCCAGCTGGAGGTCAGCCAGTGTCTTCCGGAGGGCAGGCTCCACATCCTCGGGGTGGTGCTTAGTATTCCACAGCTTGGAAGTTACAAACAGCTCCTCCCGAGATATCGCCTGGTGCAGGGGGCAAGGCCCATAGTGAGAGAAGAGCCATGGGCACCCAGTTTCACCCACCCTCACCTCTGGGAGAGGAATTAGAGGGGAGCTGATACCAGACTCCTCCAGCAAGGCTCCAGCCCCAGCCTCTGAGATCTCTCACCCCACCCCTCTGTGGCCCTAGTCCTCACCTTGCCAGGTCCCACAGCCTCCTTCAGGGCCTCCCCAATCTCAGTCTCATTGCCGTAGATAGCAGCACAGTCAATGTGGCGGTAGCCTACACCCNGCGACTGATCTGCCTCACCCGGGAAGAGCGCAATGATGGTGCCAACCTGGGCCAGTGAAGCAACGTCCTCCACAACTAGACTTAAGAACAAAACTACAGCAACTTGTCTGTTCCCCTTCCCCCAATTCCCCAATAAAAATCTTAAATATTTATATATATATATTTTCCCCCCCCCCAGAGGGAATAAGAATGTGTTGGAAGCCACACTTGCTCTTAAAGCTTTCACCTGAAACCAACACATATCACTTTTTCTTTCTTTTCACTGGCCGGAACAGTTATGTTAATGTCTCTGGAATACTGAAGTAAAGCTTTAATGCAAACAGTGACACCCTGAATCTCCACAAATTGAAGTATCATCTCATTTCTGTTATGGCAGAATCAAATGGCTCTTGACCTCATGATCATAGTTCAAAATGATGTTTGCATTCTTATTAACACAAGCTATTAAACTGTAAACATTGGAAAGGGATATCCCTAAAATTAAAGAAACAGTCTTGGTTCTCCACTCTGAGAGAAACAACTCATTGATTCTGATAGGTCCTGGATATAGGGAAATTAGATGGAATGAAATTTTTTAAAATATGCACTAATTATGCTGGTAAAAATATGTGTTCTCCATGTATGTATTAGGCTAGCTTGGGCTTGCCTGTCCTATTGTAAAGACAACCTATTAATTGGCCAAAGGCCCAAAAGGTAGAGAAAAAAACAAAGATATATATCTGGATGGCTATATGTAAAGTCATGAATATACAGGGGTCAAAGTGTGGATGATCCACAAAGAGAGGAATATAAAGAAGAAAATCAACAGAACTTGTCATGAATATTCTAGAAGTTAACATTTCAAACCAATAAAGAGATTTTTAATGTTTTAATACTTTGGACAAACGTCAGGATTCTTTCATAGACCATATTTTCCTGAACAAATACTGTGATCTTCAAATGTATGTTATCAGTCCTCCTTCTCTAGTATCCTTTTTTAAATTTGCCAACCTTTGACTACAAGGTTCACAACCCTTCCCCTGAAAAATGTCGCAAGGCCTCATTTTTCCTACTCAAGTGTTAGCACCCCATCCCTTGCAAACCAGAAGACAGTTTCTGAAAGAGGCCTTAGATTGTACTTACGTAGGTATAAAGAATTTTGATGTAAGGAACTGGAACATGGTGGTGCTAACCTCTGGCTAGTGAGTACTCCCTTCCTTCTGGAATGGAGTTTAATAAAGACAACTCTCACTTTAAAATTCTGAGTCTGTGGTCTTTTATTCAAAACAACAATCATATAAAGTATCCTTTTTGCAAACATACTTGAGGACTTCAGTTTTCCCAAAGGCTTTCTGTAATACTTTGATATTCCAAGCATCTTTTTTTGAAGTCTAGTGTCTTCATCTTTGATTTTCTTTTTTTTTCTTTTTTTTAAGATTTTATTGAGGAATTGGGGGAGGGGAACAGCGTTGGGGAATCGGAGAAGGGGAACAGACAAGTTGCTGTCCTTCTGTTCTTCAGTCTAGCTGTGGAGGACGTCACTTCACTGGCCCATGTTGGCATTATCATTGCACTCTTTCCGGGTGAGGCAGTCGCTTGCCGGCCATTGGACGGCCACTCACATTGGTTCACAGCAGCTCATGAAAGCTCACACCAGCTGCTGGACAGCCCCACTGCAGCCTATGCTGTCACTGGCTGACTCACAGCAGCCCAGCTCCAAGTCGAGCTGTTGTTCACCATCTTAGCTGTAGAGGGCGCAGCATCACTGGCCCTAATATGGGATCCAAACCGGGACTCTGCTGCTCAGAACTGGCATCCCAAGCCTACTCCTAACCAATGCACCACTCTGCCGGCCCTCATCTTTGATTTTCTTAACTGTCAAATCCTGGCATTTCAACGGCTTT
>NW_017732315.1:190233-192148 GCF_001890085.2 Hipposideros armiger
TGGAAAGGAAGCCAGGAAGCTGTGGTTTCAGTATGGGTCATTAAAGGGGTACAGAGGGTGCCCTGCATCTCTCGGGATCTTCCTCCCATCCACCTGGAAAGAGAGGCAGACATGACTCCCTTAATATTTTAAAGACGCTGGGCATTTTTCCCCAAATCTTCCCGAACAACCTCACTTGTGTACAGCATGATGCCACATGGTAGTGACAGGGTCCCGGCCTCAGAGAATGCCATAGTATCAACAGCATTCCAACACTAAACCCACAGCCTGGTACATAGCTGATCCTGTCCCTATACGTGTGCAGTATCAGCCGGGATAAGGAACTAATTATTTCCCTATGTGCAACAGACTTCAAACCAACCCCAAATCCTCTAACAAAGTTAAGAATGCCTTCTAGGCTCCCTTCATTCATAACATTTACCGAGAGCTTACTACATGTCAGGAACTAGGATCATTTTACAGATAGGAAGATGAGGCTTGGAGAAGTTAAACAACGTTGGAGCTTACAAGATATTGAGAAGCAAGACTGGGACTCATAGGCTATATGCCTTTATCCCTGAGCCATACTACTTCCCCAAGTTCAGTAAAGAGAAAAGAGCCCATTGTGTCCAGGACAGCAATCCTACCTATAACACCACTCTGCCTCTCCTCTGACCAGCAAGGCTGAGGCCACACTTGGGCCAGAATTCTGCACCAAATCTCACATTCCCTGACTCGTGGGTGGGGTGGTGGGGGGAGGGGGGCGAGATTCATACTCACCTTAAGCAGGGGAACAATGTATCGCAAGTTTTTATTCAGGGCATCTAGCTGCTTCATCTCTTCTGGGCTAATGGTGAAGTCAAAAACCTGGGGATGGGGAATGGGGATCAGGAAAGCTAGCTTTGTGAGTGGAAGTTGGGGTTCCAGAACCCTGCCTTCTTAGTCAGGCAGTGTCAGGGCCAGACTATGTCCCAATGGGCTAAGGAAGGTAGGACCTGTCACCATGTACCTGGATGTTCTGAAGAATACGGGAAGGTGTGACACTCTTGGGGATGCAGATCACTTTCCGCTGGACCTGCCACCTAAGGTGTGGGATTGAGGTGGATGAGGAAGAGGCGTCAGTACTCATAAGCATTGTTTTGTCTTCCATGCAGCCTTCTCTAAGCTCCTGGAGATGCTGAGCCCACGGGAATGGCAGACATGCTTCAGAGCGGCCTCCCCGCCAGATCACATGACAAGATACTCAGCCTCATCCAGGCACTTGGATAAGGAACCCCTAAACCCTTGCCTCCCAACCCAGAACCCCTCTCCCTTGACCTGACTTCATTTCCCCAAGATTGCCCGCACCTGAGCAAGATCTGGGCTGGGGACCGGCCATACTTTTCAGCCAGTGCCAGGACCACTGGCTCCTCAAGCAGGACAGGCTCATCAGGATCACGCCAAGCACGATCAAAGGAGCCCAGAGGGCTGTAAGCAGTTACCTCCAGGCCGTGTGCTTGGCAGTGGGCAATCAGCTCATTCTGAACCAAGTATGGGTGGCATTCCACCTGCGCCAAGAAACAACCCATCACCATGAGATGGCCACATATAGCTTGCCAGGCCACACACTCAGACATGCTGTCCTGGCCAACCCCCACTTCCCCTCAGCCTGTTTTTCTCACTCTTTTCCACTGTCCATCCAATTCTCTTTCCACACTTCAATGCTCTTTTTATGCAGAGGAATCCTGCACCAAAATTTCTGACAACTTACTAGTCATCTCCATGAAGTAGACGCATCATCTGCTCACTCATGCTCTTGCACACCTCCCCGTCCCAAACCAACTGATGTGCTCTGCTGTGGTCACCTGCAGGACAGCTGGACGCACAGAGGCCACACTGAGTACATCATCAATCTGCCGACGGTTGAAGTTGGACAGGCCCAGCGCCCGCACCAGCC
>NW_017732315.1:200387-205362 GCF_001890085.2 Hipposideros armiger
ATTATTGCTCATAGTTATGGAGGCTGGAAGTCCAAAATCAGGGTGCCAGCATAATCGGTTAAGGGCCCTCTTCCAGGTTACAGACTTATTATATCCTAACATTGTTACCGTACAAAAGTTCCAGCTGCTTGCTGCACAAAAGTTGAAGCTCTAGAGGTAAAGTTGGTGGAAAGAAAAGCAGATTTTTCCAAAATGCCAGCATTAAGAGGTGACAGTGTACTCCCTGTCACAAAGACTGCCTTCCAGCTCTTAATACCGTCAAAAGATTTTGTAGGCATGCGACGAGGGCCAAAACAAACAAAAAACAGAAGTTGGTCATGCTACTCCAGGAAAAAAGCTCCTCCTAGAGGCTGATATGCAGATCCCATATAGATGCAAAAACCTGTCCCAAGTCACCAAGCCAGGCATGCACTTGGCCAGCCCCAAGTAAACAGAAGCACTGAAATTGGTGGGTATGCATAGTAAATGTACAGTAAAGAGAATCATTAAGGTTTGGCTGGAGGGAAGAAAAGAAAAAGAGAAAAAAAGCTTTCACAAAGTTTCAAGCCAACTCAAACTGTCAAATCCAATTACATCAGAGGTTTAAATCTCAAAATAGGTGACCCTATACAACAGGGCAGAAGGAGCAAGGGGTTTCACTGGACCCTCTATTATAAGGCACTAATCCCGTTTATGACAGTTCCACCCTCATTATTTAAGCACCCCTCAAAGGCACTACGTACTAGTATAATATCTTCTCGGCACTATGTCCAGGCTAGGTTCCCACACAGAGTCGAACCCAGGCATCCTGGAGGAAAACTGGGAATCCTAGCCTCTGTGTTGCTGGAGGGTGGGCCCTCCTCCGCATGGTGTCCAGGTTCTTGGTGTCTTGAGCAAAGAATTGAACAAGATGCAGAGATAAAGTAGTGAAAGAGCAGTTTATTAGAGGAAAAAGTACCCTCCAAAGAAGTAGGAGCCGGCTGAGCAGAAAGCAGTGGCTCAAGGGCTCAAAAGGTGCTGACTGGCCAGGACTTGCAGTTTTTATCCTTTTTTTCCCCTAGAATGGGCTGTTCCTCTCCAGGGGTGGGACCTCTTGATTGACAAGAAGCTATTACCTCATCTTTTTAGACTCCGGCATGTTCCTTCCCAGAATTCCGTCTGTTATAATAATATTAATGAACTTCTGGGCATATGTATGATATTATAATGATAGTATAATGAGGCCCAGGTGAAATGAAGGTCGTTGTGGCCTTTACTGCACAGGTGTGAGTGACTGGTTTAATCTAGTTGGGTATTTTGTACCCATTTGTTTCTTCATAGGGGTAGATAAGTATAATGAAAAAGGGAAGTTTTGGGCGGAGGGGGAGGACTTTTGGACGTCACATTCTGTGGGTTGTGTTGGTTGTGCAGGAATGCAGAGACCCTATGCCTGTCTCTAACTGCCTGCCTTGTTTTCTCCTTGAGAGATGGGATCCCCATAAAATCTCTATGGGAAGTTGAGGGACAGGAGGTCTTTTCTTCTGTATTTGCTTTCTGCTGGGCAGGGGCGTAGAGGTGTCCCTGCCTATTGGGGATTCACGGAACTCTAGCCCTAGCTGATCTTAGATGAGAGGAAGGGGTCTCGAGATCCCACTGGAAGACCATGTTGGCTTCTTTGGTTGGGACTGGTAATCTTACTGGGATATCATCTGTATCCCCAAGGCCCCTGAATGAGGAAAAATAGATTTTAGTTAATAAATTTAAAAGTGTTGACTTAAAGAGCAGAGCTTAAAGCTATTGATGTGGGGTGGGTACGTGATGGAAAATCTGTCAACTCTTATGGATCCTGTAGCCATTCAACCGGTCATTCAGGTGGCGTCAATTGTCCAGGAGCTGGGCCCAGAATGGGTTGGAAAGAACATTAGGTGTCAATGATTACAATCAACAAGTATAAATCACAAATTTCAGGACAATTATCTAAAGCAGGGGGTGAAAAGACTTCTTATGATTCAGGCTAAAAATCTGTTGCCTAAGATTAAGAAACTGATTTACAAAATAATTAAGAAGCAAGGGGGATAGGAGCTAAGAAACTGGGGGAAATGAAACATAAGGAAAAGGAAACTTAAAATCCCTATAGAAAAGAAAGCTTAAAGTTTTTCAGTGTGTCTGTGTCTTTTTTGCTGGACACAAAATGGACCAACCTTGTCCTCTGGCTTCAAGGTTCACAGCTCAGAGGGACTAATGAACAGGCAGAATGCAGACCCATAAGTATGTGCACAGAGGAAGGCTTATGGTGTACAAGTGATGCAGGACGATTTGTGCATTGACGCCGGGATTCATGGTCTCATAGCACCGAAAAATGGAGACACGGACCAGAGAGGCAAAGTTTGCAGCAAAGGACAGTTTATTAGAGTAAAGAGATGCAGCTCTCTAAAAGTGAGGGAGCATCTGAAACTGGAGTACCCACTGACTAGCGGGGAGGCTTCTGTTTATCTGCTTTTCCTAGCCTATCTGGGAAGAAAACTGGCGTCTGCTTGTACAGGTTAGATTTTGTTGGCCGTTTCAGCCTGGAGGAGAGCTTTTTAGGATAGTTTTAGTTGCCTCGGGATGTAATGTCCCTAGCCTGGTAGGAGTCAGTTGTCTCAAGGCTGTGGCTTTTGGGGTCAGGGCTGAGGGCATAGGCCTTGGAGATACGTTTATCTTTTGTTCATTCTACCAGGGAATTCCTAACTGCCTAATTGTTACACTAACTCACCTGTCTTACAAGTGGAAGAGGCTAAAACAGATGTAGAGCTGGAAAGTGAGAGGGGCCTTCTAGGAAGGAAGAGGGCATGGGAGGGACAATTTCTCAGCCCTGCCTCATTGAGCATTTCAGCATTTGGCAGAAGTTTCTGGAATCTGAGAGGAATGTGATCAGGTCAGAGGAGTGAGGAAATGCCCACTTCTCAAGTCTCTGAGTCTATCTCTGGGCTATCCCAGTGTTTTACTTGCTGGTACTTCCTGCTTACTCTAGGTTGGGCTGTCTGAGCTAGAGACCAAGAACAAATAACAAAGTTCAGGTACCCAGAGGACCCATATGCAAATCTGAGAAATAAAGGGGCCACCCTGGAAGCTCACAGCCAGGAAAAGCAGGGATTAAGTCTACCGTATTTGCCGGCATATAAAACGACTGGGCGTATAAGACGACCCCCTAACATTTCCACTCAAAATACAGAGTTTGTTATATACTCGCCGTATNAATGATCACAATACCAACATGGGCCAGTGAAGCGATGTCCTCCACAACTAGACTGAAGAACAAAAGGACAGCAACTTGTCTGTTCCCCTTCCCCAGTTCCCCAACACTGTTCCCCTCCCCCAATTTCCCAATAAAATGTTTGTAAAAAAGGGTTAATAAAGTGAGCCTGAAGGGGGACTTCCCAGGCCTGCATCCCCTCCCCAGGAACCGCCCTGGCTCATCTCCTAGAAAAATGAATCAAAGATGTCCAAACACTTCCTAGGACCGGCAGTGGCGCATTGGTTAGGAGTTGGCTTGGGATGCCAGCTCTGAGCAGCAGTGTCGCCGGTTTGATTCCCACATGGGCCAGTGAGCTGCCAACAGGTGGCAGGATGGCTCAGCTGGTGAGAGCACGTGTTCCTAACAACAAGGTTGCTGGTTTGACTCCCTCATGGGATGGTGGGCTATGCCCACCCGCAACTAAGATTGAACACAGAACCTTGAGCTGAGCAGCTGTGAGCTGCCAACAGGCTGCCGGATGGCAACTGGACTTGGAGCTGAGCTAGCTGCGCCGTCCACAGCTAAGATTGAAGGACAACAACTTGGCTGTTCCCCTTCCCCAATTCCCCAATAAAATATTTAAAAATAAATAAAGTCAGACCTTGAGACAAGACTTGGATACAGTCCACTTATTTGGAAGATGATTGCAGGAGTCGGAAGGAAGGGAGTGAGGAAATGAGATCAAAAAGGGGAAAATGCTGGGCCGGCCGAGGGGCCCATTAGTTAAGAGTTCACTTGGGATGCCAGCTCTGAGCAGCAGGGCCCCGGGTTGGATCCCACATGGGCCAGTAGTGACACTGCGCCATCTACAGCTAAGATGGTGAACAACAGCTCGACCTGGAGCTGGGCTGCCATGAGTCGCCGGCGATGGCGTAGGCTGCATCGGGGCTGCAGTGGGCTGCTGTGAGCTACCATGAGTGGCTGGCAGCCAAGCGTGAGTGGCCAGCAGCCAAGCGTGAGTGGCCGGCAGCCAGCGTGAGCTGCTGTGAGCCGCCGTGAGCGGCTGTCCAATGGCCAGTGAGCAACTGCCTCACCAGTGCAAAGCACAATGATAATACCAACATGGGCCAGTGAAGCGACATCCTGTACAACTAGTCTGAAGAAAAAAAGGACAGCAACTTGTCTCTTCCCTTTCCCCAATTCCCCAATGCTGTTCCCCTCCTCCAGTTCCCCAATAAAATCATAAAAAAAAAAAAAATGTCCAAACACTCCTAAAAAGAGACTACTAAGACCCAACTGGTGTTAACTGATTCCTCACACATGTGAAAATCGTTAAAACCTGTCCATTACTTGAACTCTAGCCTCATTATAATAACAATTAAAATAAAATAAACATTAAGGCTTGCCCCCCACCCCGTGGGTTTTTCTGTATGCATTCTGGGAAAGAGCATGTGGAGAAAGAAACTAGTTGTATAACCAACATGTCAATCAAATGACCAAAATCTATACATCGCATCTCCTGCTATAAGGAAATTTACCTACCCTTTCCTATCTAAGAAAAGGCTCACCTATAGTTAGATGCTGTTGTCTGCCCCAGCAACTTCTATGCCGGCATCTTTCTTCTTCAATAAACTTACTTCCATGCTCTCCTCATTTCAGGCTGAGTCTGTCAATTCTCCACCTTTTGTGAATGACCAGGGGTTAATTCCAATGACACAACAGCAAAAAGAATAAAGAAGCCCCAGCCCATTTTATTTTTATGTTTAATAAGTATCAAAATTTGTACTGTATGTTATTTTA
>NW_017732315.1:210113-214245 GCF_001890085.2 Hipposideros armiger
GGTATGACTGAGGCACTTTTGGAAGCTCTCTCTGAGGGAGTGTCTCGGGAGGCCGGTAAAGCTCTCTCTGGGAGGTGTCTCAGGTGTGACTGGGACCTATTGGAATGATAATAGTTATCTCCCCTGGGAGGACACAGTAACAAGTGTCCTGGGGCTATGTGGCCTGATGTGTGAAGGCATAGCATTTGTTGGAACACAATGGGATATGTTAATGGAAAAAGGCCTTAAGGCACAAATCTTACCTGGACGATAATTGACAGCAGTTTTAGGTGCTGACCCGATTCGGGGCTCAGTCTTCTCTGGCTGAGTCCCTTGGTCTCGCTCTTATCTTACTTCTGTCTCTTGTTCTTATTCAATCTGCGTCGCTTCTCTCGAGACCCATTTGCCCTTGCCACGCAGGACGTGACACAGTGAGAAGCCCACCTAGGTAGATACTGTGAGTGGCTCTGGCCTTATGCACAGAGGCATTACACTCCTTCTCAGCCCTTTGAATACCGTGGTCCAATTCAAGAGCCTGCTGTACTGTGCGATTGACTTCCTCATCCTTTCGGTTCCAAGCTCCAATACCCTCCTTTCCTCCAATCAGCACCTGTATATGATTCCGCTGTGCCGTATTTCACTGTGGGTTATGATTGTGTGCTGTATCCTGTCTTACCCATAGGATTGGGAACCCTCTTCAAGGCCAGAGACTGAATTAGGAAACATGCCTTAGCTACCATTTATAATAGGAAAACAATAGCTAATATTTATTGGGCTCTTACTAAATGCATCAGGCACTGTACTAAATATTTCATAGAGATTATCTCATTTAATCTTCATAACAACCCTAGGAGTAGGGACCATTATTATCCCCCTTTTGCAGTTGAGAAAAAAGCCTAAATGACTTGTGCAGAGTCACACAGTAAATGGAACTACAACCTATATCTCTGACTCCAAAGTCCATACTTTTCCAGGATAACACTTTGCCTCTCCTAGTGGGTTGTTGATCTCTGTAACCCTGGTGCCAAGAATGATGTTTGGCTCATACTAAGGGCTCAATGAATAAATGTCTGAAAACTGTGTTTACATATAGTCCAAGCACTCAAGGGAGTAACAAACTAGTAGAGCAGATGTGACTAGAGTCAGGCTTTAGTAGGTCAATGGTTCTCATGAGTACCACCTATGGGAGGCATACACCCCAAGGCACTTATACAGGTACCACCTGCTGGAAATAAAAGTGAGCTAGGTTGGGCACAGAATTTCCCAACAATTATTCTGTCTTTCTTCCTGTAGGAGATTTGTATGATGCATCAACCTGCCAGATCTAACACAGCTATAGAGATCAGTAACCAACAGTATCAGTCATGATATACAGTGGCTCTCAGCTTTGCTGCCCCAGGACTTTATCCATTCCTCAAAAGGCTGTGTTTGGCTGTGTGCAGCTGCAATCTGGAAGGGTGAGGGAGTTAAGATGAGGGAGTTGACTCCAGAGTAAACCCTCAAAAAATGGAGGGACAGGGATCTGTGGGTAAATGCCCCAGTGCCCCCAGCTTCCACTAGGACAATTCTGAGGTGTGGTATTCATAGTTTTTCAGAGGATTCCCTGGGTGGATTAACCCCAGTTGCCCATAGTACTAACCAATTAATATATTGGCATTTTCCTTTTTTTAAAAAAGATTTTATTGGGGAATTGGGGGAGAGGAACAGCGTTGGGGAATCGGGGAAGGGGAACAGACTTGTTGCTGTCCTTTTGTTCTTCAGTCGAGTTGTGGAGGACGTCGCTTCACTGGCCCATGTTGGTATTATCATTGTGTTCTTCCCGGGTGAGGCAGTTGCTCGCTGGCTATTGGACGGATGCTCACAGAGGCTCACAGCAGCTCACGGCAGGTCATAGCAGCTGCGGGCCGCTCACACTTGACTGCCAGTCACTCACGGTAGCTTACAGCAGCCCACTGCAGCCTACGCCGTCGCTGGCGACTCATGGCAGCCCAGCTCCAGGTCGAGCTGTTGTTCACCATCTTAGCTGTAGAGGGCGCAGTGTCACTACTGGCCCATGTGGGATCCAACCCGGGGCCCTGCTGCTCAGAGCTGGCATCCCAAGTGAACTCTTAACTAATGGGCCCCTCGGCCGGCCCGGCATTTTCCCCTTTTTGATCTCATTTCCTCACTCCCTTCCTTCCGACTCCTGCAATCATCTTCCAAATAAGTGGACTGTATCCAAGTCTTGTCTCAAGGTCTGACTTTATTTATTTTTAAATATTTTATTGGGGAATTGGGGAAGGGGAACAGCCAAGTTGTTGTCCTTCAATCTTAGCTGTGGATGGCATAGCTAGCTCAGCTCCAAGTCCAGTTGCCATCCGGCAGCCCATTGGCAGCTCACAGCTGCTCAGCTCAAGGTGCTGTGTTCAATCTAAGTTGCGGGTAGGCATAGCCCACCATCCCATGCGGGAGTCAAACCGGCAACCTTGTTGTTAGGAACACGTGCTCTCACCAGCTGAGCCATCCTGCCACTTGTTGGTAGCTCACTGGCCCATGTGGGAATCGAACCGGCAACCCTGTTGCTCAGAGCTCGCGCTCTTATCCAACGGAGCCACTCTGCCGGTCCAGGGTCTGACTTTAGAGGGCCCCCACTAATATACTTACCATCTAGGTATTTCTTTTCTTAAAAAAATACTGGTATGTTTTCTTTATAAAACTAGTTAGTACATGTTCATCACTGCAACTTTTGAAAATATAAAAAGACATAAATATTCCCACTACCGAAAGACAACCATTATTATCTTTTAGTATGTGATAAATTATTTCTTACTTTTGTGTTTATGGTTTTAACTGTGTTCTTGTAATCTAAACTACTAAAATAATTACCCTATTTGTTTGTGATCTAATCATAGAAATTCAGCTTATTCTCAATGGTGCCTGAGAATATGGGAAAAATTGATTTTTAAAAAATTTCTGTAGGGCCGGCCGAGTGGCGCGATGGTTAAGAACTGGCTTGGGACGCCAGAGGACCCCGGTTCGGATCCCACATATGAGGGCCAGTGACACTGCCTTCCACAGCTAAGATACTGAACAACAGCTCAACCAGGAGCTGGGCTGCCGTGAGTCTCCGGCAATGGCGTAGGCTGCAGTCCCTGTGGCAGTGGGTTGCCATGGGCTACCGTATATAGCCAGCAGCCAGCATGAGCGGCCAGTAGCCGCAGTGAGTGGCTGTCCAGAAGCCGGCAACTGATCTGCCTCGCCTGGGAAGAGCGCAATGATGGTGCCTAGTTGGGCCAGTGAAGCAACGTCCTCCACAACTAGACTGAAGAACAAAACGACAGCAACTTGTGTGTTCCCCTTCCACCAATTCCCCAGCACTGTTCCCATCCCCCCAACTCCCCAATTAAAAAAAAGAAATCTAAAAAAAAAAAGTTCTGTAATAGCGGGTCTTTGGAAAGTAATTCATAGGACGCAAACTTGAAAAAGTTGAAAATTATTACTTTAGAGATGGCGTTTTCCCATGAGCTTTGTATCATTTTAACAGGCAGAAATGAAGGGAGGGAACATTGCCAGAGCATTAATTAGCAAAGGCGTGTTAGCAAGAAAAACCAAAATATACTTGCTTAGTCCTGGGTCACTTCGCCTGGAGAGTAGGTTAATATAGAATATTGATTGCTTAGCCAAGAAGTTTGAACTTGGCAGAAACAATAAATGTTTCTAAACAGGAAAAAGAGAAAAAAAATAGAGGAGTACGTTGGGAAGATTATTGGGTAAAATATACAAAATAGATGCAGTCATGAATTCAGGAAGCAGCAGCAGCAACCTCTTTAGCTAGTTGTCTTCAGGTTTGGGCTGTTGGTTGTAGTCCAGTCTTGCCACACTCAGCCCAAGAGAAACCTTAGCTCTTCCAAAACAGCCCCTCCCAACTTCCTCCTTCCCTCTATAAAACCAAACCCCTCTCCTCTGTTCTTTGGACTTGCCTAGGTTTTGTCATAGTTTGCTTGTCCCAAATTGAAACTACTCTGCTATTTCAGAATAAACCGATTTTGCTGGTAAAATAACTGGCTCTTTGTCTTTCTTTTTTTTTTTAAGATTTTTTTATTGGGGAATTGGGGGGATGGGAACAGTGCTGGGGAATTGGGGGAAGGGGAACAGACAAGTTGCTGTCCTTTTG
>NW_017732315.1:220064-225873 GCF_001890085.2 Hipposideros armiger
ATATATATATATATATATATATATATATATATATATATATATACTAGGATAAAGTAGATCAATAAGTGTTGTAGTGGAAAAATGTCCATTGTATATTGTTAAGTGGGAAAAAAATTAAAAAGATTACCAAAGTAGGCTTGGTGTTAGCTGTATTCAGTCCATTCAGCTTCAAAGATCAAAGTCCTAAGGCCTCAGAAGGCCAGAGTGCCAGTTCCTAACTCAGGATCAAGGTTGTGCAAGATGAGGGAGGAGGCTGGCCATGAGCCTGCGGTGGGGGTGGGGATTCCTTCTCCAGCTCTGCCACAGCCACGACAGAGCCCAGGAGTCAGATCCCTGCCATAGATCCTGATTTCCTTCTCTGGACAGAATGTGGGTGAGGTTAAAGTCCTTTGTACGCGCTAGTGCCCTTCCTACTTCATCAGGGTAAGAAGGTGACTTCTCTGAGTTTTGCTAGTGCTGGGCTTTGGAAATCTGATTTTCTTTTACTAGGGAATCTAGCAGAAAAGTCTTTGCCATAAGGCTGTCTGTCCCCTTCTAGTCCTAAACCAACTATAAGCAAACCACTTGTCTTGGTCATGTTCTATTAAAGGAGAGGTATTTGAAACCATTTCTTTTTTTTTTTTTAAACAATTTTTTATTTTTCAATTATAATTGACATACATTATATTAATTTCAGGTGTACAACATAGTGATTAGACATTTATATAACTTATGATGTGATCACCCCAATAAACCTAATACCCATCTGATACCATATGCAGTTATCACAATATTATTAACTACATTCCTTATGCTATACTTTACATCCCCATGATTATTTTGTAACTACTAATTTGTACTTCTTAATCCCTTCCCCCTTTTCACCCATCCCCTTAAACCCCCTCCTAGCTGGCAACCATGAAATAGTCTCTGTATCTGAGTTTGCTTCTGTTTTGTTTGTTCGTTTATTTTGTTCTTTAGATCCACACATAAGTGAGATCATATGGCATTTGTCTTTCTCTGACTTACTCCACTCAGCATAATACCTTCTAGGTCCATCCATGTTGTTACAGATGGCAAGATTTCATTCATTTTTATGGCTGAGTTGAATCCATTTCTGAAGGGCAAGAGGATCAAAAAATTTCAGAATCCCCAGAAAAAAAACAGCAGGCACTTAATAAACACTGATTAAGCTTCACATAGGCCTGGGCTTCCAGTAAGATCCTAAAAAGCAAAATAGTGCCTTCATTATATGAAATATTTCGGGATCTGAACATTGGACAGACCAAGCTTTTAATACTTAACTGGCCAAATTAGTATCTAATTAGAGCTCTGGAACTCCCTGGCCAGGCCCTGTCTGAAAATGCTCTTGGAACTGAAGTAATAAATCCAGCTTATAACACTGGTCAAAACATTCTCCCCTGAAAATCACCACATTGAGTTTTTCCACCTAAGATACTAGGGGCCCAATTTGTACACACTTAAAAAATGCCTGCAGCTCTTTTTTATTTTTTCCAGAAAGGAGAGCAGAAGTCACAGTGTGATTTTCAGGCACAGGTTAGTTCCATATAATTAAAGCTCCCTCCTGTCAACAATTCCGGGCCACCATCTAGACCAGAGTGTCTGTGGTTGACTCAGTTTTAGTGGCACTGACCATAATGTTCTTTGCCCCCAGGGAACTCAGAAAGTAATACTAAATACTTGCAAGGGCTGTTTTTAATTTTACATTTAATTTTCTTGCTAGTCTATAATGAAAGGCAGCAGGAACCTCAGTTTTTGAAAGGGGGGAAATTGAGACATGGATTAATTCAGCAAATACCTGTTCAGCATTTTCTCTGGCCCTGATATGAATAAGAGATTTACACACCTATGATAAATACAGGTGAATGGGGTGAGGGCAGGATTCTATCAGCCTCCAGGTTCTAACTGGGTCCCTTTTGCATCTTTATGACACTCAAAAATCAAATCAGGGTTGGCCGAGTGGCGCGATGGTTAAGAACTCGCTTGGGATGCCAGAGGGCCCNAGCATCTTAGCTGTGGAGGGCAGTGTCACTGGCCCTCACATGTGGGATCCGAACCGGGGCCCTCTGGCGTCCCAAGCCAGTTCTTAACCATCGCGCCACTCGGCTGGCCCTTTGTCTTTTTTTTTTAACGTCAACAGATTAAATGAAACAATAGATGTAAAATGCCTGGAAGTACATAGTAGGGACTTTATGAATGGTGGTGATTGTTACTTGTATTAGAATAAACTGAGGCAAACTAGGCTGGGGGAGAACTATCTTCTCCCCACCCAGTGAAGCTGCTGAAACTGCTCTCCAGACCTGAGAGATATAGCAGGACTTTTGAATAAAGGATTCTTCAGAAGGACTGCATTCTCTTCTCTCTCTCTGTCTCTTTCTCACACTCGCACACGTGTGTACACACACATATTTATGTAGAGCTCCAGGTATTGGTATAGAAACTATAATTATGGCAGGGCTGAAATCACAGTCACAAAGATCAATGCTGCAGCAAAATTGTGGAAAGGAGGCTGCAGCCAACTGAAACCATTGGTCTGGGGCTGGAAAGGGGAGGGGAAGAGGATGGAGTGGTGTGGGCAGGGTTGGGAAGGCAGAACCACAGCAGGAAGCAGACAGCCTAAGTCATATGGCAGTGTGGATTTCCCCTGTGAACTTCACTTCCCAATTTTACATCCTTCCATTGCACATTACCCACAAAGGTCACTCTGTGCTAAAAATGGGTAGAAGTGATTGATTTATTCATTCAATCAACAAACATTTAATGATACCCACCATATGTCAGGAATTTTCTGTAAAGATAAACAGTTGTTGATCAGAGAATTAAAGGTAGCTGGGAAGGGCAGTCTGGATAGAGGAACTAATAAGTGCCAAGCTGTAACAGGATGAAATGCTTCTCTCCCTGACTCCACCTTAATTCCAGCCTGAATTTCTATAGATATGTTAATTGACTGGAGGGGTTCTGCCTGAGACCTCAGTAACTTCTGGTCTTGACCAACTGGGGACAAAGAGATTTGGAGAGTTGTCTGCTCTTTCTTGGATCCCACCTCTTGCCCTACCCGTTCTACCTTTCTGAATTCTAAGCTCTCTTAAAATGGATTTGAGAAAACTGGAAATCTCCCATCATTGCATTATGGTGCCATTTCGATAAATAAAATCTGTCCTTATTCCAAACTCTGATCTATTGAACATTAAACATTTGATGTGCTGAGCACATGGGCCTTCTGACCCCAACAAAACTGTGGAGGAAGGAGCAAGATGTATGCTCCAGGAATTACATGTGGTTTGATAAGACGGGAACATAGAGTTCCAGGGAGAAAAGTGGGAGAGGAAGGATTAGGCTAGTTCATAAAGAGTCTTAGATGTCACTTTAAAATGTCTGAGTAGGGGTGACTGGTTGGCTCAGTTGGTTGGGGTTGCCAGTTCAATCCCCATATGGGCCACTGTGAGCATCACCCTCCCTAGGAGAGTCAACTATACCATTGTAGCATGGAAGCAATGTGTAACCACTGACCATGGCTGTTCCCCAATACAATTATAAAAAACAAAACAAAAACTGGATAATTGAGTAACCATTTGGGGGAAATAAAAATTAGACACAAAAGTAGATTTCAGAAAGTTCAAAGTTTTGAATATTAAATAAGTAAATAAATACACAAAATACTAAAAGAAATGAGACTATTTGTGTAATCTTGGGGTGGAGAAGGCCTTCCTTAACTTTACAACCAAAGTTATAAAGTATAAAGTATAAAGGAAAATACTGACAATTTTCACTACATAAAAGTGAAAATTGTGCAGCAAACCTGAGGCTGAACAATTTTTTATTACACAGTCATCCTGCGATCAATGGCTTTGGGTCTGTCTTCTTGGGCCAACACTTTTTTTTTAAAATAATTTTTTAAAAGTTTTTTTAAAAAGATTTTATTGGGGAATTGGGGAAGGGGAACAGCCAAGTTGTTGTCCTTCAATCTTAGCTGTGGATGGCATAGCTAGCTCAGCTCCAAGTCCAGTTGCCATCCGGCAGCCCATTGGCAGCTCACAGCTGCTCAGCTCAAGGTGCTGTGTTCAATCTAAGTTGCGGGTAGGCATAGCCCACCATCCCATGCGGGAGTCAAACCGGCAACCTTGTTGTTAGGAACACGTGCTCTCACCAGCTGAGCCATCCTGCCACTTGTTGGTAGCTCACTGGCCCATGTGGGAATCGAACCGGCAACCCTGTTGCTCAGAGCTCGCGCTCTTATCCAACGGAGCCACTCTGCCGGTCCAGGGTCTGACTTTAGAGGGCCCCCACTAATATACTTACCATCTAGGTATTTCTTTTCTTAAAAAAATACTGGTATGTTTTCTTTATAAAACTAGTTAGTACATGTTCATCACTGCAACTTTTGAAAATATAAAAAGACATAAATATTCCCACTACCGAAAGACAACCATTATTATCTTTTAGTATGTGATAAATTATTTCTTACTTTTGTGTTTATGGTTTTAACTGTGTTCTTGTAATCTAAACTACTAAAATAATTACCCTATTTGTTTGTGATCTAATCATAGAAATTCAGCTTATTCTCAATGGTGCCTGAGAATATGGGAAAAATTGATTTTTAAAAAATTTCTGTAGGGCCGGCCGAGTGGCGCGATGGTTAAGAACTGGCTTGGGACGCCAGAGGACCCCGGTTCGGATCCCACATATGAGGGCCAGTGACACTGCCTTCCACAGCTAAGATACTGAACAACAGCTCAACCAGGAGCTGGGCTGCCGTGAGTCTCCGGCAATGGCGTAGGCTGCAGTCCCTGTGGCAGTGGGTTGCCATGGGCTACCGTATATAGCCAGCAGCCAGCATGAGCGGCCAGTAGCCGCAGTGAGTGGCTGTCCAGAAGCCGGCAACTGATCTGCCTCGCCTGGGAAGAGCGCAATGATGGTGCCTAGTTGGGCCAGTGAAGCAACGTCCTCCACAACTAGACTGAAGAACAAAACGACAGCAACTTGTGTGTTCCCCTTCCACCAATTCCCCAGCACTGTTCCCATCCCCCCAACTCCCCAATTAAAAAAAAGAAATCTAAAAAAAAAAAGTTCTGTAATAGCGGGTCTTTGGAAAGTAATTCATAGGACGCAAACTTGAAAAAGTTGAAAATTATTACTTTAGAGATGGCGTTTTCCCATGAGCTTTGTATCATTTTAACAGGCAGAAATGAAGGGAGGGAACATTGCCAGAGCATTAATTAGCAAAGGCGTGTTAGCAAGAAAAACCAAAATATACTTGCTTAGTCCTGGGTCACTTCGCCTGGAGAGTAGGTTAATATAGAATATTGATTGCTTAGCCAAGAAGTTTGAACTTGGCAGAAACAATAAATGTTTCTAAACAGGAAAAAGAGAAAAAAAATAGAGGAGTACGTTGGGAAGATTATTGGGTAAAATATACAAAATAGATGCAGTCATGAATTCAGGAAGCAGCAGCAGCAACCTCTTTAGCTAGTTGTCTTCAGGTTTGGGCTGTTGGTTGTAGTCCAGTCTTGCCACACTCAGCCCAAGAGAAACCTTAGCTCTTCCAAAACAGCCCCTCCCAACTTCCTCCTTCCCTCTATAAAACCAAACCCCTCTCCTCTGTTCTTTGGACTTGCCTAGGTTTTGTCATAGTTTGCTTGTCCCAAATTGAAACTACTCTGC
Organism: Hipposideros armiger; assembly: GCF_001890085.2. Lineage (NCBI taxonomy): Eukaryota > Metazoa > Chordata > Mammalia > Chiroptera > Hipposideridae > Hipposideros > Hipposideros armiger. The sequence goes on from NW_017732315.1 coordinate 225,726, forward strand.
TATTTCAGAATAAACCGATTTTGCTGGTAAAATAACTGGCTCTTTGTCTTTCTTTTTTTTTTTAAGATTTTTTTATTGGGGAATTGGGGGGATGGGAACAGTGCTGGGGAATTGGGGGAAGGGGAACAGACAAGTTGCTGTCCTTTTG
>NW_017732315.1:225933-228373 GCF_001890085.2 Hipposideros armiger
GGGGGGGGGGAACAGACAGGTTGCTGTTGTTTTGTTCTTCAGTCTAGTTGTGGAGGACGTTGCTTCACTGGCCCAAATTGGCACCATCATTGCGCTCTTCCCCAGCGAGGCAGATCAGTCGCCAGCTTCTGGACGGCTGCTCACAGCGGCTCCTGGCAGCTCACACCAGCTGCCGGCCACTCACAATGGCTACCAGCCACTCAAGGTAGCTTATGGCAGCCCACTGCAGCAGGGGCTGCAGCCTACGCCGTCGCTGGCAACTCATGGCAGCCCAGCTCCAGCTCGAGCTGTTGTTCACCATCTTAGCTGTAGAGGGCAGTGTCACTGGCCCTCATATGTGGGATCCGAACCGGGGTCTGCTGCTCAGAGCTGGCGTCCCAAGCCAGCTCTTAACCAACACACCACTTGGCCAGCCCTTAAGTATTTTTTTTAATGGAGAATTAGAATAGTGTTGGGGAATTAGGGAAGGGGAACAGCCAAGTTGTTGTCCTTCAATCTTAGTTGTGGAGGGCGCAGCTAGCTCAACTTCCAAGTCCAGTCGCCATCCGGCTGCCCACCAGTAGCTCAGCAGTTCAGCCCAAGGTGCTGTGTTCAATCTTAGTTGCAGGTGGGCTTAGCCCACCATTCCATGCAGGAGTCGAACCAGCAACCTTGTTGTTAGCATGGGCTCTCACCAGTTGGGCCAACACTTTTAACTCTATTAACTAAAATCTATCTCTCTTCATCTAGGGGTCGTGGGGATACAAGTGATATCCCAACAAGACTTCCAGTACCTCCTGACCAAAGAGGTCAACATAGTCCTCCAGGAGGATCTCAAGACCCCTTCCCCTCATCTAAGATCAGATAGGACAAGAATCTTGTGACTCTCCAATAGGTAGGGCAAAGTCCACATTCAGCAGGAAGCAGATACAGAAGAAGAGATTTCCTGTCCCTCAACTTCCCATAGAGATTTATGGGGATCCTGTCTCTCAAGAGGGACATAAGGCAAGCAGTTAGAGACAGGCATTGGGTCTCTAAGACCCCTGGATACGCAGGTAACATTCCTGCATGTCCAACATAGTCTATGGGAAATAACTGCCCAAAAGACTTCCCCTCTGTCCAAACTTGCCATTGTTTACCATAACCATTAACCATTATCAATCACAGGTATCAATCAAGCAGCCCCACAATTGGAGAGGCGTATCTCATTCTAGAAGAGAAGGAGATAAAAACTCCAAGTCCTCGCCAGCCAGCACCTTTTGAGCCACTCTATTGCTCAGGCCTGCTCCTATCTCTTTGGAGTGTACTTTCGCTTCTAATAAATTGCTCTTTCACCACTATATTTCTGTGTCTCATTCAATTCTTTGCTCGAGATGCCAAGAACCTGGACACCGCGCCGAGAAGGGCCTGCTCCGCAGTAACAGATTGATAAAATTGAAAAGATCAAGCCCCAGTGTTGGGGACAGTATGAAAAAAGGGGTCTACTTACACACTATTGAGTGGAGTGCAAATAGTATAATCTTTCTATAGAGTAATTTAGTAATATATATTAAAATTTAAATGTGCATTCTTTCTGATCCAGCAATTTAAAGGAATTTAGCCAAAGAAAATAATGAAAATGTGACAAGGATATTTATGGTGCTGTTTACTTATTTAAAAAATTGTGTTATTTAGGGGCGGCTGGGTGGCTCAGTTGGGTAGAGTGCGTGCTCTTAACAACAAGGTTGCCGGTTCTATTCTTGCATGGGATGGTGGGCTGTGTCCCCCGCAACTAGATTGAAAACGGTGACTGGACTTGGACTTGAGCTGTGCCCGCCACAACTAGATTGAAGGACAATGACTTGACTTGGAGCTGATGGGCCCTGGAAAAAACACATTGTTACCCAATAAAAATTAAAAAACAAAAAAATGTGTTGTTTAGAGGAGAGAAAAATTACCCAAATGTTCATAAGAAGGGAATTGGCAAAAGAAATTATTGTACAGCTGTATAATAAAAACAATATAGCTACTAGGGGCCAGCCGAGTGGTGCGTTGGTTAAGAGTTGGCTTGGGGCACCAGCTCTGAGCAGCAGGCCCCGGTTCGGTTCCCACATGAGGGCCAGTGACACTGTCCTCTACAGCTCGACCTGGAGCTGGGCTGCTGTAAGTTGCCGGCGACAGCATAGCCTGCAGCCCCCGCTGCAGTGGGCTGCCATAAGCTACTGTGAGTGGCTGGCAGCCAGCATGAGTGACTGGCAGATGGTGTGAGCTGCCAAGAGCCGCTGTGAGCGGCCGTCCAGAGACTGGCGACCGATCTGCCTCACCCGGGAAGAGCACAACAATAATATCAGCATGGGCCAGTGAAGCAACATCCTCCACAACTAGACTGAAGAACAAAAAGGACAGCAACTTGTCTGTTCCCCTTCCCCCCCAATTCCCCAGTGCTGTTCCCCTTCCCCAATTCCCCAATAAAATCTTAAAA
>NW_017732315.1:230803-235587 GCF_001890085.2 Hipposideros armiger
AAAAAAAAAAATCAAATCAAATGTGTGGCTAGCCCCCGAGAGCAATGTCCTTCTGCCTGAGGCATTTATGCATTTATTCCACATTCTCTGAGCACCAACTGCTTACAGGCTAAGTGCTGGACACTGGAGTTGCAGAGATGAAGAGGTGGCCCTGCCCTCAAGGAATGGACAGTCCATTGCAATGGTTCTCAATCTGTTTTCTCTTCAGTGCTATGAGGTACTTACTACAACCATAACCTTGACTCACTAAGATTATGGTCTGTCGTGGGGGAGAAAAAAAGTAATAATAACTACAGAATGATATGATAAGTGCTATCTATGATAGAAATAAGCACAGGTTATGGTGGAAATGCAGAGGAAGGAATACCAAAAATCAGATTGAGAATGGGGTGGTTGTCAGGAAAATTATTCTGGGTGGTGACACTTGACCCAGTTTTGAGAAACAAGTAGGAGTTAGGCAAAGAAAAATAAGCCAACAGAATGTGGGAGATCTGTAACATCATGATACACTCAGGAATTGCACATGGTGCTTTATGGTTAGAGCAGCATAAAGTGTGAGAGAAGAAACACAAAACATTAAATTGTGGAGGGCCTGTATGTGAAGATAAGGAAGATTATGCTCAACATTATGCTAAGCAAAATGCTATAGGGAGACACCAGTAAGAAGTTTGGAAATTATGTCACGTAACAGTTGTGGAAACGGAGCTGTTTAAGTTGAAGAAGACAAGACTTAGGGGAGAAAAATCTTCTGGTTTATAACATCTGCAGAGTTTTTCTTTCTGTGTTACTTCAGAATTAGAAAGGGCCAACTTTTATCCTGGCTTGGTGAACCCTAAATGATGAGCAGGTTAGGGGCAGGTTACTAGATCTCCATTAGCCTCTTTGGTCAGGTGCCCAAAGTGTTCAACCATATGGGATAGCCCTGCCTCCTATCCCACTCTGGTCCTAGAGTTCTCAGATTAGGGTCCACTTGTCAGCCCTGATGTTCCTCTGGGGAAGGTGGAAGGAGAGAATGTGGATAAGCCTCTAGTTGCAGAATTATGGCTTGCAGAAGGCCAAGGGAGCATGACTAAGGGCTCCATGAAAAGTGGATCCCCAGCTTGTGGTTAGGGGTATGGTTGAGGCTACCAATGAATCAGTCAAGCCTTCTTGCCCAGAGGTAAAGCTCTCTGTTTTACCTGTATGCTTTCCCAGAGCCTTTTGTCCTTTGTCTTCCATTCTCTCCCATCTGTCAGTGGCAGAGTAGCCCTCAGAAGACCAAGCCAGAGAGTCATTACAATGGGTGAGTCTTTCTAGTTCCAGTATTATCACTCTTCTAATTGCAGTGCTTCTGACAAGCAAGGCACTCTTTTCTGGAAGATTTGGCCCACATGTCTAGAGTAAAGTATGAATGCATGAAAGAAGTAAAGAATTTTTTCCCCTGCTTTCAGGCAGAGAAGACCCTACTAGCCAGCTAAATGAGCCAGGTTAGGTAGGCTAAGAGTCCTTAAGTCATTTATTTGCCTTTCTCTAGCTCAGAGGTTCTTGACCTAGGGCAATTTTCCCCCCCCCGCCCCCCAAAAAACACATCTGGCAATATATGTGTGGGGTGCTACTGGCATCTAGAGGGCAGGATATTACTAAACATCCTATTATACACAGTATAGTACCCTCCCCACCCCCAACAAAGAATTATCACACACAAAATGTTGATAACACTGAGGTTGAGAAATAACAAATAAATGCTTATAAGGATTTTGGTGGTGGGGGGAAGGTGGGGTTTGAGCATTAGTCCCTTAGGCATCAGGTGGTTACAGGTAAAAAACAACTTTAATTCTAAAATGTAGGCTGCAAGTCTCCTGCTAGTCTGGCTTACAACTATACCATGGTTGATCCTAGTTAGGGACTTCTGCTTTACTGCTCAGGTTTGAACTGTATCTGTGTATTCATTCCAGCTCTCCTAAAATTGGAGGGGAAGGAAGATGGAGGAAAAGATGAAAAATCAACACTTTGATTGTTTCTAATTAGGTGTGGGAGGATGTAAACTTGAGCCTAAAATCAAGAGCTCAATATCCTAACTGCATGCCTCGTTGAATTATGAACAGCAGCTGACAGGACAATGATGACCAAAGAATAACAAATACCTAATCACACTTGAACTTAAGGTAGGCGTCTGATTTAAAAATGTAGGAATTGGGAAGTTAGACTTGTAAAAATAAAACTATAAATATGAGTGGAAACAAGTTCAAATAAAATTAGATTAAAAGCTACTTTAAATACATTTATTTTTTGGTGGACTCAAATGGTAGGCTGAAGCCAAACCAACAAATTTTAACAGATAGTAATGAGCACGTGTTAAGCATTTACTCTGTGTCAGAGATCTCTATCATACCATTTTAATGAGAAGAGAACTGAGACTGAGAGAAGTTACATGGGATCTCAGTTGCCTATGTTTGTGTCACAGACTACTCCAGAACTTGGTGGGCAGGCTAGGGCAGAGAGACGGTTCCACTGTTTTCAACATGGGTAAGACCACAGTTCTATGTAGCTGAATTGCTCCCGTCGGTCTAGGGGTAACGGACAGCCCAATATGAACACTTGGAGGAAGGTGATCCACACAGAAAGGGGTAATCACTGAAGTGTTCAAGCCAAGGCCCAGGGACTGTTAGGTCTATTTAAGAAGAGATTCTTGTAACGGGTAGAAGGCTGGATTTTAAGCTCTATGTTCAGTGCAGGGCCTAGGAGAGTACAATGGCACACAGTGGGAATTTAAGTTAAATTAGTTAACTGTGGTTCCTTCCAACTCTGAAGGTCTAGGGCTCTATATTTTTTGAGGAGGTAACAGTTCATAAGTAAATTTTTTTTCCCATTTTTAAAATTTTAGACTTATCCTGGTTTATTTTCCCATGAGATTTATCTATGGCTTCAAAGTTGAAGTGGCACTTGTCTTCCATAAGTAAATATGTAATTGAGCAAGTAACCAAAAGTTATATATCACTTCATGAAAGGTCTGCAATACCAAAAATATTACTACAAATAGGGTTGCTGTGTTACCCAATTCCAGGAGCACTATTCTCATAGAATATAATATGTATATCAACCCCTGAAGTTGTACAACACAGAGGCCCTTATTATAAATATAAGGCAATTTTAATCAAACAAATTGCTACCTCTAGCAAGGGTAGAAAAACAAAACAAGAGTCTCTTTTTAAGCAAGCATTTCAACTTGCTTACATGGCCACAGTCAAAATCCTAAGTTTTTCCTTTCAAATTCCATCAAGTTCAATCACTCTAGCTGCCTATTAAATGTCCTTCTTCTTTCCTTCCTTCCTAACAGAATTTCAATTTTGTTAGGAATGGTAATATGCCCAGCTAATAGACAGTTTCCAGCCACCCTTACAGCTAGAAGCCATGTTCTGGCAAATGATATGTAAACTGGGGGTTTCTGGGAATGCTTTTGTTCTCCATTATAGTCCCCACCCCTCTGGCTGCCTTTTTCTTTTTTCCTGTCTGGAATAGAAGTATAAAATTGGAAGTAGAGCAGACATTTTATGATTATAAGGTAATCATAAGAATAAAAGCTGCAAGCTATGGATTTAGGAACAGGAAGTTAAAAGAAGTCTGGGTCCCAGATAGTAGCATGGAATCACTATACCAGCCTTGGACTGCCTACTTGTTAAGTGGGAAAAATTAATCCACTATTTGGTTAAGTTTTTTTTTTTTTAGTTTAGTCTGTTATTTGCAGATGTATTCAATTCTAACAAACATATCCTTGATAACAGTGTTTCTCAAATTGGTGTCTGTCATGTCCCAAATATAATTTTATAAATTGCATTCTTATAAATTTAAGGATCCAAGTGTTCTCTGAGAACTATTAAATGTAATGTTTTCTGTCAGTGATAATTAAAAAATTAATATATTTTGAATCTGGATGTCCTTATAACTGAGTGCTGCCCTGTAATTTTGAGTTTCATGATTGCATTTGTTGTTATAATTACATGAAAGCATTTAGCTTTAATGGTTTACAGGTTTAACTTTAATGGTTTATGAGTATATGGCAGGCTGTTATTAGGTTAGCAAGTATTAATGTTAAAACGATCACCATTTTAGGACATCTGCTTTATACTCAGATTGAGTTGCCTTACTTGTATGTAGTTAGCTATGAAGGAGGGGAAATGGCTGTTGATGAGTTAGTTAACTACCACAGCAAATCAGTGCAATGATGTAACAACTGCTTTGTTAAGTGAAGGTCAGATGGTGTCAAAGAACACTGCACCAACAAAGGTTTCTTGCTAGCTTGAACAGAGAAACGAAGTGGGAGTACTGAGTCACCATCACAGGCATAGGCATTATATGAGGTTGGACAATTAAGTTCCCTTTGGGAAGCTATGTGCCAAGGCCAGCGCCTCGTCCACTGTTCAAAGCAATCTTGAAACTTTTCTGGAGTGGCCATCAGAGCTGTCATTGTATTATCCTTGATGTCCTGAACGTTATCAAAATGTCTTCCTTTCTGTATTTCCTTTTTCTTCGGGTAAATAAAGAAGTCATTGGAGGCCAACCAGATCAGGTGAGTAGGGCGGGTGTTCCAATACAGTTATTTGTTTATTGGCTAAAAACTCCCTCACAGACAGAGCTGGTGCACTGTCATGACGCAAGAGCCATGAATTATTGGCGAAAAGTTCAGGTCATCTAACTTTTTCATGCAGCCTTTTCAGCACTTTTGAATAGTAAACTTGGTTAACTGTTTGTCCAGTTGGTAAAAATTCATAATGAATAATCCCTCTGATATAAAAAAAGGTTAGCAA
>NW_017732315.1:238082-239571 GCF_001890085.2 Hipposideros armiger
CATTAGTATATTGTACATGATGCCTCTGCTACTTGGGATGGCAGTTGACTCCAACACCTATTAGCTGTGACCTTGGACAATTTACTTAAATTCTCTGGGCATCAGACACCTCATCTATAAAACACATAGTATTCAATAAACGTTTGTCATTTTTAACCTCAGAACTGCTTCTCCTCCAGTGTTTCCTATGTCACTAGTAAATGACATCACTCTTATGTCACCAAGATAAGAAACCAAGGAATCAGACTGAACTTCATCTTTTCCCTCACCCTAAATCCAATCAGTCCTGCTGCTGAACAAGAGAGGATAAAACAATTGGGATATTTGTAAAAATGGAGACAGAGGTATATAGCAAGTCCTGTAGAAGGATAAAGGAAAAAGCCTCTTTGCCCCCATTTCTGAAATCTTACTGTTCTCTGAGAAAGGGGACTCCACAATCATTTAATTAGACAAGTGTTCAACAGATTTCTCTTCTCGAAATTCTGTCCTGCTCTTTCATTTTTTATATTCCCATGAGGACAGGTTGTTACTATTTCCCTGAGCCGATAACTCTTTTGATTCTTAAATGAGACAAATAAACCCAAGTGCCCAGCCCAGGGCCTGGCACACGGTAGATACAGTAAATGGTAATTTTCTTTTGGCTGAAGTAAGGCGGTGTGTTCTTGGTTTAAGCTGCCCATAGCAATAATAATCTATTTACTATTAAGGTCTGAAATCTGTATCTCCCCTGCCTCCTCAAGAAGGAAATGAATAATGGCCAAATAACTCCTCAGCTTCAGGCAGGGAAAGAAAAATAAATCACTACTATTGCAAGGAAGGATGACAAATATCAAAAAAACCTGAGATGCTCAGCCAGCATGACACAGCACTTCCCATTTCTTATCCTATTAGGTCCAAGGGAGTTAGTAGGATATAGTTGGGGGTGGCAGCAGAAAGGGGGACAATACTTTTTATTAAATGCTCCTATTTTATATCAGGGGCTCTGTTGTGACCTGGGGGCATAGAGATGGATGTGACCCAAACCCTATCCTCCAGAAATCAGTCTAGCAAGGAGAGGCAGACATGTAAACAAGTAAAATAGCTTAAAAGGTGTTTTGTTTTTGTTTTTGTTTTTCCCCTTGTATAGGATATTGTTTGGGCACAAAAAAGGGAATGGTCAATACTGGGGGTGAGTGAAAGTCAGAACAGCTTCAGAGGAATTGCAGGATTAAGCCTAGGTCAGAAACAGCTTCAGAATAAGTAATACTTGAACTGAGTCTTTAAAGACATATTCTCTAGGCCAGTTAGGAGGGACCAGATTCTTCCTGCTTGAAGAGAAGCCTAAAGGTTTGAAATAGCTACACACTGTTCTGGGTGTTACAATAAAAAAGCAAGAGCTATAGTAATAATAATAGCTAAGGTTTCTAATGTATAATAAGAAGTGGTTACTGTGCTAAATAAGCTACACAGATGATCTCAACAAAGAATAGTTTTCCCATTTTACAGGTAA
>NW_017732315.1:244906-247401 GCF_001890085.2 Hipposideros armiger
CCACTTGGCCAGCCCTAAGTATACCTTTCTTATTGATGTAGTAATCAGTTCCTGGAGTTAGCTTTTGGGTAGAACATGTGATTAGGTTTCCTAACACATCATACTTGTTGGTTGGAATGAGAGCAGGTTAGTGGGGCCCTATGGAGGAAACTTGGCTAACAAGGTAAGTAGCACCATAGGGTGGTGACCCTGGCCCAAGGGTGAAGGTTTTAGGAAGAACTGCCTTCCGGCCTCCAGGGCTTGACTTGTTGAAACTTGAACATGCTTGTTAGGCAAAGCCCTGCATAGGTTGTTTAGAGGAATTTCTAGTGATTTTGGTTTTCAAAGTGAATGTCAAAAGAGCGACTTGTTTTGACTTTTAAACATTGCTGCTACCTGGAAATACCCAAATATTTGGAATTGTTCCAATATCTCAGCCCATTAGGTGTGAGAGGCTACCTGGCCTGTTGAAGATCTACTTCAGTTGGTAATCTGAGTAACTTCAGTAAAAATTCCAACTAGAAGTCCTATTTCCTACCAGGATTTTTGGAACATTTGCCTTATAAATTTTTTTCTTATCAGTCGTGTTAGGAACATGTTTGTGGTGATTCAGGTGAACACTTAAAACTTAACCATTCTATTACTGTGGTTCATTGTGAAAGAAGTGCAAAGGCTCTGACTTCCTCTTGTTGATCTCTTATTACCTTGCAGCAGAGAATCCTGCAATTCAGCTTTTTCTGGGCACTGATTGTAAGCATTGGCATTGGGCTAACCAGTAGATAACTGCATCCTTTCTTTTCTTTGGAGAACTTGGCGTTTATGCTAATTTTAACTACCCACAGAAGATCAAAATTATACTGAACAGAGTGTGTTTTGTAGTTGGCAGCTAATAAGGGAGGCAGAAAAATAAAGCATGGAACTGGAAGGAACTGCTTTTTCATGCAGGCCCTCCTGCAAGAGGTTCTGAAAGTAGCTGCTAGGAGACATCTGGGTATGAGCATCTTGGCATTTAGCTGTTGTGTCGGCTATCAACTTAAAAATACCTCTTTTGCCATAGGAAACTGTCTTTAGCTTTCCACTCCCTATAAAGCAAGGATGTCTATATCAAAGGCTAACTTGAGATTCTTTTTTTCCACCAGGAAAATATGTTGTGTTCTTCTTTTACCCTCTTGACTTTACCTTTGTGTGCCCCACGGAGATCATTGCTTTCAGTGATAGGGCAGAAGAATTTAAGAAACTCAACNGGCACCCAAGCCCGCCCCCAGAAAGGGAAATAGCTGAGTCATTCCCGCTACGTTGGGTTGGGGCGGGGCTCGGGCCAGATCCCCCTCCTCTCTCTCCCGGTCCAGTGCCTCTGAGCCTCTCTGACTCTCGCGAGAGCTGTACAGGCTATAAAGACAGCGTCGGGGGCACGTTTCGTGCGTCTTCCTCCTGACTGGTTTTGGTGCCTTGGAGCTGGTGAGTGTGCGGGCAGCGCGGCCTTGGCGAAGGAAAGCACCCCACACCCCGCTCGTCGCCTTTTCCTCCTCCTCCTCCCGGGGCCTTTCTGGCTCCACTGAAAGTGCTGTGACCAGGGAGGCGGCCGGGCGAGGGCTAACGCCCGAGAGTGGTCAAACGGTGTGTGCACCTCCAAGTGCCTCCCGCCTCCCCTCCCCGCCGTGCGTGCGGGGAGCTGGGGTGAACCTCGAGGCCACCGTCGGCTCGAGTCTCCTCTTGCCCCGGCAACCCGGGCACAGGGCGCAGGTTGGCTTGGAGGGTAGGGCTGGTGGTGGTGTGGGTCCTCTGGGTTAGTTTCCTGCTGGGCCGTTCGAGAAGCTTCTAGAATGGACCTGGAAACTGACCTGAGGCAATCTTTAAGTCCTCCGGTAGGACTAAAGGCTGCCCCCTCCTGGGCCGTGACTCGCTGTGGAGCTTCGGCGCAGAGTGGGGTTTGTGGTGATTCCAAATACCCTCGCTGAAGACTGCTCGCTCATTTCTGCTGGTGCTCTCCCAAGTTCTAGGGTGGGGTGATGATGGGAGTGGCAGGAGGGTACCTGAAGCGGCGTTTGGGGGCGTGGTTTTCGCCAGAGAAGTTACTGGGCAGGTCCTTCGAGGAAGCCCAAACGGATTAGCAACCTTTTCCCAGATTGGTCGGGCTTTAGTGGACGTGAGGGCCACCTGAAAAAGCAGGTTTGGACAAGGTGGCCATTTATGTTAGAGTTACACCCTATATTTGGTTGCCAAGTTGCAGTGTGTTTTACTGTTTTGTTTTTTTGTTTTTTGGTTAAACGTGTTAAGTAGTAAAAAGATTGCGATAATCATTGCTCACAACGTTTCTTTTGGATGTAGTAGTATGAACCAAAAATTTTGGTACTTGAAAATTAACGTCTTGGGGCTTTCGAACTGATGTTTTACCGGATTAAATCTTAACTCCTTGGAGTTGACCTGGGTGAATCCATTGTAACGTTGCTTCTCAGCAATAAATTGACTCTGGTTCTACTTACTGCCCCAGGATCTTGGCCCCCAGGTCAGAAACC
>NW_017732315.1:250792-251745 GCF_001890085.2 Hipposideros armiger
CTTTTGCTGTAGGATTAACACACCCAAGAAACAAGGAGGACTGGGACCCATGAACATTCCCTTGGTGTCAGACCCCAAGCGCACCATTGCTCAGGACTATGGGGTCTTAAAGGCTGATGAAGGCATCTCATTCAGGTATATACCTACAGGGGGGCTGACATTCATCAAGATAGTTATCTGATTGGCTGTGAGGTACTTTCATTTGGAGAAAGGTAGAGCTGTGATCGGTAGAGACTGTTCTCATATATATATATTTTTTACCATTATTATCAAGAAATAATTGATATACAGCAGTGTATTAAGTTTAAAGGTATACAGTATGATGGTCTCATTTCATTCTTTATGCAGTGGCCTCCTCACTAAGGGCAATGCCTGTGTAAGTCTGGGAGACCAGCCCATTTTCATTACTTCTCTATTCTAACAAAACAGTTTTTGAACCTGTATTGCCTCTTCCTCATCCTTTAATCTCTTCTTTCCAGGGGCCTCTTTATTATTGATGATAAAGGTATCCTTCGGCAGATCACTGTAAATGACCTTCCTGTTGGCCGCTCCGTGGATGAGACTCTGAGACTAGTTCAGGCCTTCCAGTTCACTGACAAACATGGGGAAGGTAAGCCAGTCTTCCTGGTGACGGGATAACAGAATGGTGGTAGGGTAGGAAAGATGGTAGGAACAAAGTCTATCAAACAAGAAGAAGGTGATTATGTCTCTTCAAGAAATTGAAGTCTGGATTATAGTGGGTTGTCAGAGTGGAGTAATGGAAAAGCTTGGGGAGGAGAATATAAAGGCACTTTGTTCCAGCTTCATATTTCCAGCTTCTGCCCTGCTCATTTAGAATCCCTCACTGTTGCAGATTTAACTTATTAAAGGAGTGTAGAAGGATCTAAGGTATATAAGGACGAAACAAAAGGTTGAGAATCACATCTAGAGATAAAGCATGCCATTCCTTTTTT
>NW_017732315.1:255185-256666 GCF_001890085.2 Hipposideros armiger
CATACAGTTGAAGCTGTTGCTTAATTTCTTTAAATTTTTGCTTCTGCATGAATAAATTAGATATAATAGTATTAGGGCTGTGGTGAGGATTAAATTACATGTTGGTTATCCTTGCACTAAAAGCCTGAATGATTTTAGACATACTGTAGGTTAGGATTCCTAGTGCTTAAGTGTTCAGGCTCTTTAGGGCTCAGGTTTGGTTTTGAGGCGTCCATTTGTCCTTGGGAAGAGGGTGGAGCTCACCACTGAGCAGCAAGTATTTAATTAGTGGTACCTTTCTTTTGCAGTGTGCCCAGCTGGTTGGAAGCCTGGCAGTGATACCATCAAGCCTGATGTCCAGAAGAGCAAAGAATATTTCTCTAAGCAGAAATGAGTGCTGGGCTAGCAGATAGCCCTGAGAACAAAACCTCTTTTGTACTATTGTCATACTTAAAACACAAGTCCTTAGATTTAGCCCAGATGTGGTGTGGGATAGGACAGGCCTTTATTCTTCTGGAAGAAAAGGCCTGAACTTTGCTATGAGGTAGACCAACTGATGTGTACAGTAGTGGGGCATCACTTTTGATCTTTTGTAGTTTCTATTAAACGAACTGAGACCTTGTTTCTTCATTTTAGGTGGCATTAGTCTTTGATTTATTCTGCTTTCCTTCCTTAGGGGAAAATGAAGAGTGAGAGCTGTGTCAATCAGAAAATTATAGAGAAGTGCAAGGAGACACTGAACCAAGGTGTTAACCATTTTGTTTCACTACATCTCGGAAAAACAAGACCTGCTATAGTGTTGGCTAGGGCACTTCAGTTTGTTATGGGCTGCCTTGTAGGTTAAGGTCCCAATGACTGATTGCTTGGGCATTTACCCTTTATACTACTAGGAAGGCTGCATGAGATCCTGAAGCTTGGCTTTTGATTAAAGCCTGGTACTGGCTCTAAAAGATTAGAATTAGCAGTTCTGTACTTTTGTAACTAAAAGCAGGGAGGAGGAGACAAACACAGGGCTGGTGTTTGTAGGGTAGGGCTTTTGGTATCAAAATAAGAGAGCTGAACATTGTTTCTCAACTTACCTGGGTTCCAGCCTTGAAGGTAGTCCTTTTTTGGCCCTCATTCATATCATTGTCCTGAGGGGATGTAGTATGTGGACAGGGGGAGATAGGTTCCTCTTGGACCCTTAAGGCTAGGGCAGAGTCAAAACAGGATCCTTCAGTGTATTATATGGTGCCCTTCCAGACACTAAATCTTTATCAGCTTCCCCAGACTACCTATCCCTCCAGTGTTCAGACAGCAAGATCTGTGAGCAGTACAGGATTCCCAGGGCCTTCAATAACAGCTGACACATGGCTTACTATATGCTAGGCATTATTTCAGAAAATTTTTTTGTTTTGTTTTTAAAGACTTTTATTGGGGAACTGGGAAGGGGAACGGTTTTTCCAGGATCCATCAGCTCCAAGTTGTCATCCTTCATTCTTAGTTGTGGAGGGCGCAAGCTC
>NW_017732315.1:257271-274038 GCF_001890085.2 Hipposideros armiger
GACAGAGAAGGAAGGCCTCAAGGACCAGGTGATGCAGGAGGTGAGACCCTGGGATTGAGCCAGCTGCTGGCTCTTCTGGGATTCTGAGGCTTCTTCGGTATGAATGTGGTAAAGAGAAGCTGAGTGGATACAGAGGTAGCCTCCTCTGAAGATTGGTCCAACCCTAACAAGGCCAAGCGTTGTGCAGGTGGAGTGGAAAAGTAGGCCTTCTGCTCTTCTGAGTAGCGCTCCTGGGGTGTCACAGCATCTCGATAGGTCCAGTCACGCCAATGGAAATTGAAGCCTTCAAGAAGGGTGATTCGGTCAGTTCTTGTTGGTACACAGTCCAGGGGTTTAGTGGGTAGCAGATCTGGCACCTCTGTTCCTGGCAGCAGCACCACCCCTCGGATGGCAAACCAGCCCCCAAATCGGGGATGTATGCACACACCTGCTATGTGCTAGGGAGTGGGTAAAGAAAAGCAAAGTCAGGGACATCATCTCGGCACCAAGTTCAACTACCATCACTGGAAACGAGGCTTGTTCACTGATTTCTCAATGGACACTGATTCTACATAGGAGCCTCTCATGGCCGGGCTTTCCCATTCCATGTGGGCAACTTCATGAGCTCACAGGCCATGAGGAAGGGTTTCTTAAACTGAGTCTCAACTTCCCAGTCTCACTACTTATCTAATCACTGTTCTGCCGGCTCCATCCTGTAATGGTTTTACAAGCAGACTAGGTTCTCTGACACAATGTGTCCCCAGGTAGACTCCAGAAAGTACATGGGGCTGGACCTCTGGGCAGGGCACACCTTTGTCTTGGATTGTGTCTACAAACTACCCATGGGAGGTGGAGGAATGTGGGATCTGATATCTTGAGGGGCCGTCACCATTTTCTCTTAGTCTCTAGACCAGCGGTTCTCAACCTTCCTAATGCCACGACCCCTTAATACAGTTCCTCATGTTGTGACCCCCAACCATAAAATTATTTTCGTTGCTACTCTATAACTAATTTTGCTACTGTTATGAATCGTAATGTATCTTTTTGTTTTCCATGGTCTTAGGCGACCCCTGTGAAAGGGTCGTTCGACCCTCCAAAGGGGTCGCAACCCACAGGTTGAGAACCGCTGCTCTAGACATTCACACTTGCCCTCTGACCTGGGTCCCCCATGGGTCGGCCTCCACATCCCGTCGTTGGTAGTAGTAAGCAGCCCCTGCCACGTGGGCTGCTGTCTGGGCCAGAATCTTGGGGCGCCGGTTGGGGTGTACCTCGTAGTCAGCAATGACTTCTACTTGCAACTCTGGGAGGCTCTGGAATAAAGGACGATAGAGACCCCTTTCAGCATGAGAGGAAATCATGACCTTGTGTTAAGATGGTCCTGTCTTCAAGTCATATTTGAAGGGAAAACATGACCTTCAAACTTGGGGTGGGGGGTTCCAATGTGAAGAAAATGATATTCTATCCAGGAGGGCCTATATTTGAAGGGAAATACACAAGGTCTTGCTCAGAAACCTCCATTATAAGGGGTGACTTGATTCTGCCCTCAAGTCCCAGTGTGGAAGAAGACATGGCTCAGCTTTGGGGAGACAGTCTTAAGTGTATATATAAATGTGTGGTGGGGGAATATTGTTTTGTCCTCAAAAGGCTCCAAAGTCAGCATAAAGCTTCCAGGTGTAGGGCAAAGGCATGTGAGAGATAGCCTGGAGGATGTTGGGCTTACTCCTATTTCACTTGGAGGCCAAGGGAAGTTTGGTCTGAGGTTCATGTTGTCCATCAATGTAAGGTGAATAAGATTGATTTCAGACCTGGGGGTTACTAGAGGAAGGTATTCGAACCTGGATTTAGAATGGGGAGAGATCACAATGTCAAGGCTGGCTTTAGGATATCATCTACCTGGGATGTGGCTTCTAGCCCCAGGTACAGGTAGGTCTAGATCCTGCATTGAGCTTGGAGGCACTGGAAGCAGTTGCAGGCTTAGAAGCTAGGGGAGAAGATGAGCTTTGCTCACCTCTCTAACGCGGCCCAGGTGGTAGGCCACACACTGGTCCACAGGGTCAGTCAGTGATTGGAGGTGGCAGCTCTGCAGGAAGGGCTTGAGGGCCCGGTCGAACATGGAAGGTGTGCTGAGTACCAGGAAGGCCAGGGTAGGTCCTGGCAGGGGCAGGTGGAAGGCTTGAGGCAGGAGTGCATTGTACCATGCCACCTGAAACAGAAAATTCACACTTTAGCCTGGCATTCAAGGCCTCCTATATTTTGCCCCAGCCTTCATCTCATTCAATCATTGGATTTCTACTGATGGCTGTGTGATGTATGTTTATGGGGGGCTTATCTGAATCTGACTTGAAGTTTAGAGTAGAGAGGCTCAGAATTCATGAACAACTAGGAACAAAAATTGATTATACTGTGATTGGTGCAATGATAGGGCCAGATGAAAGTCATCTGAAATTAGAAAAGGCTTCTTAGAAGCTGAGTCTTTAAGGCTGGGAAAGCTGACAGGCTGATGTGGGGCAGGAGAATCTGATGTGTATTCTAAATAGAGGTGACAACATAGACAAAAAGTACAGGGCATATATGGAGAATAGCAAATTGTTTAGTTTTATAGAAATGAAGGGTCTGTAGAGGGGAGCAGAGGGAGAGAGGCTGGAGAGATTGGTAGGAGTGAGGTTGTGCCTGGCCTTGAATACCAATTTAAGAAATATGGGTCTAATTTGGTGAAAATGCAGGGTCATTGAAAATTTAGGGAGTAAAGTTGACATGATCAGTTTTAGAAAGATCAGTCTGGCTGCAGTGTGGAGGATGGATTGGAGGCAAAATGAGTGAGGAGGCTATTGCAGTAATCCAAAAGAGAAATAGTGCCCTGGACCAGAGCACTGTTAGGTTGGCTGGAAGGGAATGGATTTGGGAGATTCAGGAGACAGATGCCTGAAGGTCTTGGTGGCTGACTGGATGTGGGGGTAGGGAGGTGAGAGAAGTAGGAGCCTAGAATGACTGGCAGGGCTGCAGATGGCTCTGTTCAGTACAGTAACTACCCAAGTCTACCTGATCCACCAGACAGGCATCCTTACTCTCCCCCATACCTGCCATCCACCACCTCCACACCTTTACTCAAGCTGTTCCTGATATTTGGGATGTACATAACCCTCCTTCCTTCCAATCTATCTTTTCATATAAAGTTCAAATCCATTTATTCTGGGAAATCCACTCTCTCAAACTAGATCCAACCTACTTCTTCCTCTATCTCCTCTCCTAGCACTGCCGGGGGCCACTCAGTGGAAGGGGTGGGAATGAGCAGTGTCTTAAGCATCAGGCAAAGGGCTCAAGCTGAGCTGATTTAGCTTTGTGTCCAAGTATACAGTGCAGTATTCCCCTTAGAATTCCCCTTTTGATCTGATCTTATGGCTTTCCTGGGCTGTGCATCAGTTGTCCTGGGCTGGAAGAGCAAGGGTGAAAAATGCCAGGGAGCCAGACCCCTGCCACAGGCTATGCGTAGGACCCTGGGGTGGTCTGAGCAGCTTGACACACTTCTCAATGCTCAGTGCAGGGGGCACTGGGTAAGGAGGAAACGGACTTATGTAAACAAGGGTAGGTGGTGGTGCCAGACTTCTGTGTTAGTTGAGTGCAGAGTTTCTATACCCAGCCCAGTGCTGGTGATTGGCAACAGCATGAATTATACTTCTGTTGGTGGATGGAACAAACCAGTCAATTGTTTGCTTGTTCAACACCAGCAATCCCCTTCCCTCCTCAGATGACCTAAATCCTAGTCATGGAAACCTTCCAGACCTTGCCCTTCAAAGTGACTCTGGCCCCACAGGTCCCTTTCTGCCTGTAAATTATGTAGGTGATAAAGCCACAAGGTTACGGGATCGTAATGGTGTCTTCCATTCGTTAATCCGGCATTATATGGGGTAAAAAGACAAAAGTGCGACAGCTCCTCTACCTAACCCAAGTCCCTGTTGACACTCCGTCCGGTAGGTCAGATCGACTCGGGGCCAGAGGAGCTTGGGAAGGATCAGAAGGCTTCTGGGTCTCCTGCCGGTAGCACCGACGCCAATCATACACCTCACTCTAGCACCACAAAAAAAACCAACCTGGAAGGGGTAAACCTCGAAACCAAAAGGGCACAACGTGTCCTCAATCTTCTGCTTCAGCTCTGCGACTTGCGGCTCCATACTGCATGCTACACGCTGAGCTTGCTGGGGAATGGAGTCTCAAGGTGAGCTGGACCGTTAAGTTCCAAGATAGCTTAGACTCCATTTCCCAAGAACAGCTGGGACCAGCAGCGGGATAGCGTTGACTCTGCGCGACTCATCCTGGGATTCGTAGTTCATTTGGTCCTTAGAGACAACCACCACAGAATCAGAAAGACTCGGTTTCCCGGCAAGCTTCACGGTGGGGTGTGAATGCACGTGTCGCCTCCGGGCAAACGTAGTTCCGCAGCCATCAACGCCAGGAACTCTGTTTTTCTAGCGGCGCTGCGGCAGCCAGTCTAAAGTCGGACTTTCTTGGCTTACTGGAGTGTTTGAACCCGGCCGCGGCAGTAGTAGCTGGCACAGGTTCGGCGTGATGGCGCCAGTGTCCTGTATCTGGGGAGGTCACGACCAAGATTCGGCACCTTCAACCCCCACCTGATGTGTGCATATCAGAGTATCCCGCTTTTACCCCAGTTCCCCAAGAACACCTCTCCCCTGACTAGTCAGAGGCTCAGTTTTGGTCAGATATTGCATTCCTACCCTTAGTATTGCCCTCTTTCGACCTGACGTTGTGGTCTTTCCTGGGCAGTGAGTGCATCGGTTGTCCCGGGCTGGGAGAGCAAGGGCACAAGACGCCAGGAGCCAGATCCCTGCCACCCGTTATGAGTAAGAGCTTGAGCTTGTCTGAGCAGCTCCACGCACTTCTCAATGCTACTGACGGAAATGTGGCCAGGATTAAGGTAAGGGGATGCCTGAGGCCCCCGATTTGGGGGTGTGAATTAAAGGTCTCAGATCTCCTTGGACATGCACTTGTTTCTTTTGCAGCAGCGGTTGTTTCCCCTTGGCATCTCTGCTGCTGGTAAACATTGTCTCTCCCCGACCCCCACCCCCCAATCTTTTCTGTTTCCAAAATCTTTCTTTTCCAGTGCAGTTATCATCCACGATTCCTTCAAGTGTCCAACTATTTTCTTTCCTGTACAAACATCTGTCATTCGCCCCCCCCCCCCCCAACACACACACAGAAGCAGAGAAGTCTTGCACTTGTCCCTTCCTTATTCCCTCATCAGGAGACCTGACTGGGACCCGGATTTCCCCTCATCACAAGAGCTCAACAGTCTTGGGCTCTAGAGACTCCTACTGTCCCAGAGAGGCTGAGCTGGGCTGAGGCCCATAGGGCATCTTCTCTCTGGGATGAAGTTACTATTCTCAGATCCCAGCTTCTATCCCAGGCTCAGGTGAGGCTTGGGATCCTAGGTGTGTATGTGTGGTGTTAGTGTGAGATGAGGATACCAGGGTTGGGGAAGCCCCTGACACAATAGCTCGTGTGGTTTTCTGCTTAGGTAGGTGACTGAGGCACTAAGGCAGGCTGTGCAGGGCCTGCTGGAAGAGCAAGAGCAGCAGAAGTACCAGATCTGTGCCCTGGAAGGTATCTGGCCAGTTCTTTTCTCCATATACACAGCCTCATTCATGTATGCACACAATTTTGTTACATACCTGTTGTTTGTGTGCTTGTGTATTGATTTGCAAGTGGAGTCTCGAGGCTCATGTGTGAAGCTCTTAGAGGAGTTGACACCCAACTTGTCCTATTATAGCATCATTAAGGTTGCTGCAGGGAGGCCCAGAGTGGAGGGCTCTTCCAGAGCAATGCCTGGAGGGGCTGAGAAGGGAACTGCAAGGCCTTCAAAGCCAGGTGCAGGAACAGGTCCAAGCCCAGATACAAACAGGACCACGAAAGTGCAATGCTACCAGTGGCCTTCACCAAGAGCTGCAGAATGAGTAAGTGATGGGCAAGACCTCTCCTTCAAGCCTCCTGGTACTCTGGTAGTTTCCTCTGGGCTTGTTGATTGGCTTTAGAATGACACTGCTGTCATCCCTGCAGGCGTCAACTGTGTTGTTTTTTTTTTTTTTAAGATTTTTATTGGGGAATTGGGGGGATGGGAACAGTGCTGGGGAATTGGGGGAAGGGGAACAGACAAGTTGCTGTCATTTTTGTTCTTCAGTCTAGTTGTGGAGGATGTTGCTTCACTGGCCCAAGTTGGCACCATCATTGCGCTCTTCCCGGGCGAGGCAGATCAGTCGCCGGCTTCTGGACGGCCGCTCACTGCGGCTGCTGGCCGCTCACGCTGGCTGCTGGCTACACACGGTAGCCCATGGCAACCCACTGCCACAGGGACTGCAGCCTATGCCGTCGCCGGCGACTCACGGCAGCCCAGCTCCAGGTTGAGCTGTTGTTCAGCATCTTAGCTGTGAAAGGCAGTGTCAGTGGCCCTCATATGTGGGATCCGAACCGGGCCCTCTGGCGTCCCAAGCCAGCTCTTAACCATCGCGCCACTCGGCCGGCCCAGGCGTCAACTGTTTTGGGAGGAGTCAGAGATTCTGAGGGAGGAACTGAAGTTGCTGTGCGACCAGCTGAGTGAGTAAAAGATTGGGGGGAAGGAATGAGTTCACCTGTCACCTTTTCTGGAAAACCTTCTTGTTCACCTAGTAAGTGTCCATAGCTCTAACTGCTTAAGCTACTCAGAAGTCTGGCTGAGTATTTTGTCTTATCTCTAGAGGTGTGAGTCTACTCTCCCAGGTCAGCCTGGAAGCTTCCTATTAGAATGCCTCTCTGTCTCAGTTTTCAACACCAGACTGGACACAAGGGAGAGAGGGGGAAGGAAAGAAGTTTGAGAAGAGCCTTCTTACATTTTCTTTCATTTGCAGGCCAGCACCAGGAGCTGCTGCTGAAACACATGGCTGAGGGGTGGCAAGCTCAGGCCTGTAGCTGGAAGATAGGACCAGGATTGGACCTATCTCTTCAGATCTCCCTGTGGAGGCCCCTTCCTTTCTCTGTGTGTTCTGTTTTGCAGGCAGGCCAGGATACCCTCTCCTACTCCCATCTCTTTTCTCTTCCCTATGAGGATTCTACCTCCCTCCAAATCTCTTCTTCCCAAGCCCTTTGCTCCAGACCGTGAGAAACTGTCCTGGCCCACTTGAAGGTTTCAAGTGTGCTGAAGAGGACAGTCATGGCAAGGGGGGTTCCTCCTGGAGAGGGAGAGGTTTGGTTCTACCTGGGATCATGGTCTGGCAGATGTTAGACCCGCTGCAGATGTTGGACCAGGAGAGCAAGGAGGCTGCTAGGACAGAGGCCCAGGATGCCTGGCGGAACCATGACCTTCCCAGGTCAGGGGGTGTGGGTGTCTGTGGCAGTGGAAGGGATTTGTCTCATAGAGGCCAGGCATTGGGGACCAAAGTTCAGCTATCCTAGATTTGACATGGACCAGTAGAGGTGATATGAGTATCTGGGTTACAGCCCATAAGGGCAGTATTGGGTATTCTTGACTTGATGCAGAATCACTGAGGTATCTTTATATGTTTGGAGAATAAAGGGGGGACTTCTGGCCTCAGGAAGGAGGACAGTTCTTTGCTAGAAGGGCCCCCTTGACCCACCATCACCATATCTGCCTCTGACTCTGTTCCCCTTTGCAGGACCTCTGTTCATGTTCTCCCATATAAGCTGTCCTTGGCTGCCACCTTTGCCATGTCCCTTTCTTCATCTAGCGCTGAAGACACTCTTTGGTACAATAACAGTAGCTGGGAACTTTTAAGGAAGCTAGGTGGGGGTAAGGACAGGGATCCCAGCTCTGGGTGAAGCTGAATCTGAATGGTGCCCAAATGCTAGTTGCCTGATTGTTTGGCACTGGGTAGAATGGAGTCTCTACCTCATCTTTTGCGAATCCATCGATCTCTATTGCTATTTATCCCAAATGAGGCCTGTATGTCCCTCTCCATCAGACAGGCCCAGGGCCTAATTCTGTGTATATCACAGTACTTGCTGATGGTTTGTTTTCTGTTCCCTTTCTCTCCTCTTAGATCTCCAGAAGAGCACCCTTTCTAACCTGGAACACAGCAACTTTCAGCTCCAGGCCCAGAGCCTTGAGCAGGAGGCCCTGTACTTTAAGGGCCTCAAGATGCTCCTGAGTCACCTGTAAAGACTTGTAAGAGTAGTAGGATGAAGTCTTTGCTCACCTGCCCCTCCAAGGCCCTGTTTCTATACCCCCTGTCCCTCCCCTCTTAATCTAGCTGGTATCTGCCCTCCCTCCTGTGGCTTGACACTGCCTGCCCATCCTTGCCCACCAACTGTAGTAAAATGGTTTAACCCTCCCTGATGTATTTTCTGTGAATCAGTGCCCACATGGGACAGATTCAGTGCACCTTTCTTTCCTCCTGTAACATAACTGCTTCCTGCCACTTCCCTCTCTGAAATCCATGTTCTTAGACATTTATAGCTGTACCTTCTGAGTTCAAACCCTGTGCTCAGTGGGACTTGGAAGGAGGTGGGAGCTCCCATTCTGGTGGGTAGAATGAGGTAAGACAATGCTCGGGCAGTACTGTTGTGGGGATGCAGGGAGGGTGAGA
This sequence comes from Hipposideros armiger, assembly GCF_001890085.2. Taxonomy (NCBI): domain Eukaryota; kingdom Metazoa; phylum Chordata; class Mammalia; order Chiroptera; family Hipposideridae; genus Hipposideros; species Hipposideros armiger. The sequence continues at coordinate 265,839 of NW_017732315.1, forward strand.
CATTCTGGTGGGCCCTGGACCTGGGCAATAGGAGGCTTCCTCTCCTCATCTCCAGCTTCTCCTCTTGAGGCTCACTGCAGCCTTCCACATCTCCTCATCCTCAGCTGCTCAGCCTGCATTTCTGTAGCAGTCTCCTCCTTGGTCTCTCTTCTTTCAGTCTCTCTGCCTCTAATCCAGTAGCTTTAAGAATTTTTTGGGGGCTGGCCGAGTGGCGCGTTGGTTAAGAGCTGGCTTGGGACACTAGAGGGCCCCGGTTCGGATCTCACATATGAGGGCTGTGACCTCCAGTAAGAAAATAGTTTACATTATAGCCCAGTAAATATACATGTATATATTAATGAAACAAATTTCATGATTCAATATTTATTCCTGTTAGGAGTGATACACTCTGATATTTCCAATTATATTAAAAAAAATGCCTTGTGGCTATTGGTTTTGATCCTTTGACCATTGGTTGCTCTCTGGAAAATATATCTTCCTAGGTAGACTAAGGGAAACTTTACTTTTTCTTTACCTGGGCTTTGTATTCTAGGTAGTGCAGTCCAGAATTTCCTTAGTAGCAACAGTATCTCACTTGAGTTTTCCTGAGGTCTCTTCCACTGCTAAATTTAGCTGAAAAATGATGCTATTCATCCACCAAATGAATGTTTATTGAGCATAATACATACCAGTGGTAGTAAGTACAGTGGTTAGATGTACAGTGGGCTCATGTAAAGGTTCCAGCTCTTAGCTCAATCTAGCTGGGAAGAGGAGACAGTTATCTGAAATAAAAGCATCATAAAAGGCTGAGGGTAAGAACTACTTCCTTAATGGGGTGCATTCAAGGTCCTGGCCTAACTAGCAGACAGTTCATGAAGAGTGGGCCTTTGACACCTGAATAGCTATAAGGCAATCCTTGGTTCTTTACCCTCATCATTGGGGAGATTGCTGAGAGTGAAATGGTAGAGATCAGACCTAGGTCAAACAGAAACAAAAAAACAAAAAATATTTTCCATTAAGGCTCGTCTTCCCGCTGAACCAGGTGAAAGGAACCCCCTGTCTTTTACATATTTTACTGGGCAGCTGATACATCTGGCATGGTAGCATTATTCAATTCTACTTGCTACCAGTGCTCTACTTATTTATCAAGTACAGTACTTTGCATCAGGCTCTGTGGGAGGCAGGTTTGCAAGGGCGCTAGAGCTCTAACAGTAGAAACATTAAATAGCTATGTGGAACAATGGTATTTGAACTGTCACCAGGTGGCAGCACATGACTTATTGACAGAAGAGTGATACAGAAAAGGCTTTGGGCCAAGGGGACTGGGCTAGAGTGATCTTTTCTCCCTTCAGAGATCCTGTAAGTTACCAATTAATCTTCCTAAAATAGTGTCCTGTTAAGGCTACTCTCCTGTTTAAGAACCTTTGATAGCTCTCACAGCATAAAACAGGACAAATTTGACACTGAAGCCAACCCCCATTCAACCTCTACATTTTATCTGCTATCACACATCTTTCTTAAATTTTATTGCCACCAGGAATGCACACTACCCGTAGTCTAACCACAGTAGTCCTGCTTTATCCATGGGGAATATGTTCCAGGATTCCCAGTGGATGCCTGAAACTGCAGATAGTACTGAACCCTATATATATACTATGTTTTTTTTCTATACATACATATCCATAATAAAGTTTAACTTATAAATTAGGCACAGTAAGAGATTAATAACAAATAATAAAATAGAACAATTACGACCGTATACTGTAAAAAAAGTTATGTGAATGTGGTCTCTCTCAAAGTATCTTATTGTATTATACTCCCCCTTCTTGCGATGTAAAATGATAAAATGCCTATGTGAAGAGGTGAAGTGAGGTGAATGAGACATTATTAAGGGGGTTACTTGAACGCAAGCTCTGTGATACCAGGATAGTTGATAACCAAAATGGCTACTAAGTAACTAACTAGCAGGTGGGTAGCATATACAGCGTAGATACGCTGGACAAAGGGATGGTTTATGTCTCGGGTGGGATGGAGCCGTATTATGTGAGATTTTATCATGCTACTCAGAATGGCTGCAATTTAAAATTGTTTATTTCTGGAATTTTCCATTTACTATTTTCAAACCATAGTTGACCCTGGGTAACTGAAACTATGGAAAGTGAAACTGAGGATAAGTGTAGACTACTGTATTCAAATCTCACTTATATGTCAAGACCCTTGACAGCAGAGGTAGGAGACAAGTGTTTAGGAAAGGCAATCTTTAATCCCAGGGAATGCTGATGGCAAGAAGGCCTACACTCCACTGTTTATTTTCCTGCACTTGCCCTAGGAGCCTAACTCCTGTTCAATTCTGCTGACGCATGAGATTATGACCGCCTGAGGACAGCATAAGGAAATATGTGCCTGTCGAACAGTTGAATAGAATTTTTATTCTCTACCCCTTTCAAAATCCTGTTTTCAAGCCAGCTCAAGTGTTACCTCTTCCAAGAAGCCTTCACGGAAACTAATCTCAGCCTAGATGAATTGCTCCCTTAGCATTTTGTTTAACTCTGCCCACTGCTGTTACTATCTCAAGTCGTTAGTACAGTACTTGTTTATGTATCAGTTTCCCCCACACACTATACTGAGATCCTTCAGGACGCTGCGTTGGTAGGACTTTTCCGTAAACAGATAGTCCTTACTCAAATATACCTTCACTAACCCAAAAGCCGCGCCAATTTAATCCATTTTCTGTTGGCTTTGTCAATTACCAAGCCCTTTTATGTTTGGAATTTTGATTGGTCCATTTTGTGTTTACCGTCCCGACCTCTGCGAGGCTCCTGGATTTAGGTTTCCCCCAGGTGTATTCCCTCCGCGTTGGTTCCGCCTTACAAACACACTGCCTCTTCTGTTTTTACCCCCACTTCCTTCCTATTGGTTCTCTTCGTCCTCCAGAGTTGGCGCCTAGGGCTGTTGATTGGCTTTCCTGGACGCCCATTGTGCCCACCCTCAACCACGTGGCATTCCTGATGCTAATTGGGCAATTCCACGAGCTCGTTTATCAAGGATTGGCTATTGATTGGCTGCTATGAGAGAGGCTTTTGGAGGGGGCGTGGCTCTCCGGAGCCCCGCCCCCAGCTCCTCTGACCGGCTGGGCAGGCGTTTCAGTCGCTGGCGGCCAGGGAGCTCAGCGGATCTTTCAGCTGCCTTCTCTGGCTCGCGGGCTGGATCATCCTCCTGGCCCCGCCGAGTAGGCGGGAGAAGCGGCCCCGACTGCGGGGCCATGGCAGTAATCTCCTCGTCGTCCGCCGTCGGTAGCCTAACGGAATCGTCGGCTTCTGCGCGAGGGACCCCCACCGCCTCCGCAGGCTAAGAGCCGCTGCCGCCTTCGAGCTGCGAGGGTTACTATGCTCCCTCTTTGCCGACGCCTCCCCCTCCCGCTCGCGCAGGCACCCCTCTGGCTGCTCAGTCCCGCCTCAGGTAACGCCAAGAGAGCGCGTGGGGCACAAATCTGGGGCACCTCGGCCCGCGCGCGCGGCTGCTACACCCGCCTTGGCTCCGGAGCATTGGCGCTCGGGTCTGTTGGCACCGATAGGACCCCTTCGCTTCCCAGAGGTGCATCTCTCGGTGGCCGGGGACACTCCTCGACCCCTTCCTCTTCCCTTTTAACTTCCCTCAGGGTTCCGGGACAGCCCCCTGTCTCCCTTCACCCCCAACACCCACTCCGCGCGCACCTCAGAGGCCGGGAACCCATTAGAAGTTCCTTCATATCAGGGACCTAGGCAGGAAGCCTTCATTCCCTCGGAGAACCGTTTCTGAGACCTCAAGTTCCACACCGAGAGTCTCCTTCGTCTCAGTACACCCTCCTCCTTCAGAGATCTGGACTCTCACTTTACTTCCCTCAAGCATACTCTTCCCTGGAAAGATACTTCCTTTCCCTCAGACACTACCCTCCCTCTCTTTTCTCTTCTCCCCTGTCATCACCCTTCTCCACATTCCTTCTTTCCCCTCCTCTGTCTTTTACTTTGAAGACTAAGCCAATATTCAGATTTAGCGATAAATGAAACTCAGGTTTGTCTGATTAAAAAAAAAACCAACTTTGAATTTACACCCTTAAGAAAAACTTGCTGAACAATTTGGACTTTATCCTGTATGTATGGGGGGCCACTGCAGGTTTTGTAAGCAGGAGTTTGGTATGATTGATTATCTGTGGTGAAAAATGTGGAGGAAGAATTGACAGTGAAGACAGTGTAGAGGCAGAAAGCCTAGGTAGTCAGTAAACTAGTGTGCTAGATCAGAGGGAAGGAACTGGAATGGCTGTAGGAAAATGAAGAGAATGGCATGCAATTCCATGAGGTTTCAGAATAGAGTTGAGAGAATTAGTGGGAGGTTTCTGATTTGGCTGATGCAATGGGTTGGTAGTGTTAATTGGAATAAAGAAGTAATTTTGAGGGAAAGTAATGAATTTGGTTTTGGACAAGTTCAGTTTGAGGTGTTTTTAATGTTTTTATTTTTATTTATTTATTTATTTTTTTTAAAAAGATTTTTATTGGGTAATTGGGGGGATGGGAACAGTACTGGGGAATTAGGGGAAGGGGAACAGACAAGTTGCTGTCGTTTTGTTCTTCAATCTAGTTGTGGAGGACACTGCTTCACTGGCCCAAGTTGGCACCATCATTGTGCTCTTCCCTGGCGAGGCAGATCAGTCGCCGGCTTCTGGACGGCCGCTCACTGCGGCTGCTGGCCGCTCACGCTGGCTGCTGGCTACACACGGCAGCCCATGGCAACCCACTGCCACAGGGACTGCAGCCTACGCCGTCGCCAGCGACTCACGGCAGCCCAGCTCCAGGTTGAGCTGTTGTTCAGCATCTTAGCTGTGGAGGGCAGTGTCACTGGCCCTCATATGTGGGATCCGAACCGGGGCCCTCTGGCATCCCAAGCGAGTTCTTAACCATCGCGCCACTCGGCCGGCCCCTGAGGTGTTTTTTAGATATTACTGTGGGTAGCTGGAAATTTTGGTCTGAAAATTGGGAGAAAGAACTCAATACGTAAATTGAGGGATCAGCAGAGAATATATGGGGGATATTTGAAGCCTTAGTATGGATGGTAATACTGAAAGAAGATAAGGGCTGTGGACCAGAAGAAACATCATTGTTCAAAGGGTAATAGACACTGAGAAAGAGAGGTTAAAGGAATGGGACAAGAACTAGAACAGAATGGCATTATAATAGAAGCCAAAGGAAGAAAGAGTTTCAAGAAGGGAAGGGGTAGCCATCAGTGTCAGGTGCTACAGAGGTCAGGTAGAATGAGAATTAGGAAGAAACCACTGAATTTAGCAATTAGGAGATCACTTGTTTCCTTTGAAAAACACTTTAGGTCAGCGGTTCTCAACCTGTGGGTCGCGACCCCTTTGGGGTCAAACGACCCTTTCACAGGGGTCGCCTAAGACCATCGGAAAACACATATTTTCGATGGTCTTTGGAACCGAAACACCGCTCCTCTATCCGTCTCCATGCTTCAAGACAAAATTTCGTTTATTTGTAATTAGGAATAAATATTTCACAACATATAATTACATATTGTTTTTGTGATTAATCACTATGCTTTAATTGTGTTCAATTTGTAACAATGAAAATACATCCTGCATATCAGATGTTTACATTACGATTCATAACAGTAGCAGAATTACAGTTATAGAGTAGCAACAAAAATAATTTTATGTTTGGGGGTCACCACAACATGAGGAACTGTATTAAAGGGTCGGGGCATTAGGAAGGTTGAGACCCACTACTTTAGGTAGTATAATGGTGGCAACGATGGCAGTACGTAGTCAGATCATGATGGATTGAAGAGTAAATGGGAGACAGTAAAATTACTCTTTCAACAAGTGTGGTTGTGAAGGAGAGCTGATAGTAAGTAGTGAAGCATCTTTATTGAAAATATATGCCAGGTGCCTTAAAGATACTTTGTAGATCATAACAGCCTTGTGATTTAGTTATCAGTATCGCTCTTTTCCAATTGGGAGGACTATAGGCAAGAATTTGAACAAGATCTGTCCAGCTATGAAACCTGTGTTCTTTCCACTACAGTGCATATGTATTTTTCTTTTTAGTATGGGTGAAACAGTTTTGTAAGTTGAGGGGAAATTTTACCTAGGAAATATGTTGGGCATTTCATTCTTTAACATCAAAAGAATAGAAGTCAAGGTGGATAATGATGTGATAGAAGAGAAAGACAGTGAGAGAGTTTGACAGATGGCCTTATTTTCTTGATGTGATCAGTTATCTGTGAAGTCAAATGATCTCTGGAGACCCAAGGAACTATAGTGAGTTTCTGATTTGAGTATTATGATTATGGCCATGGAAATCTTCAGTGGAAAACGAAACAGGAATGGATTAAGGAGTTTTTAAAAAAAGACTGCTGACCACATTGAGGGCCCAATTAAAATTAGAAATAGTGTATTTGTAATATGGCCCAGTAGCATGGATTTTACACTTTCTACAGCAGCCTAAGAACAGGAGGGCAAAAAAGATGTTTGGGTTGATCTAGAATTGTAATTTACAAGAAAAGAAGATAAAATGGAGAGTAACTTTACACTGCTAGTGATAGTTTGGGAAATATGATGGACCCTGAGGGTCCAAGCTGGAGTTATAAGAAGTAAAACCTTCAGAGGGGCTGGTATACTTAGAGAATAATGAGACAAACAGAACTGTGATAGAACACTAGGTTTTCTAAAAAAGACAGAATGGGATCACTGAGAGTTCAGCATTTCAAGGTAAAAACAAAAAAACAGGGTGTAACTGTCTCAGTGCTATTGAAGGGGAATGAAGGTATAGGTTATTGAAGTAGTATTGGGAGGTTAAAAGGCTATGAAATATGTTGACTATGCCATCAATATGGATGTTGTAATTACCCAGAATGATAGCAGGAAATGGAACAGAGGAGATATTGGGTCCAGTAGGTAGGGCTGCTCAGAATTGAGGGTCTCAAAATTGAGTTAAAGGTTCCTTGGCACTTGTTAGATGGTACAGATGTTTGTGTGTGAATTAATGTCTAGATCTTCAGATACTTTGGTGCCTTGGATATATGATGTATTAATTCTCTCATATAGATGTATATTTGGGATGATCTCAAACACAAATTCTTTGCAATTTGGCATATGATGAGCCTGTTTAATTCTGTTTAAAAGTGAATGTGTTGGGAGGCTAGGCTAGGAACTTGCCACCCAAGGATCCCCAGTAACATTTTGTACTTAATGTTAATTGTAAATAGAAAATTATATATTTACATGTACTCATTTCCTGTCTTAAATGAGTAGAAAGATGACTTACTTTAATGTTTTTTCCCCTACGTGAAAGTGTTTATAGATATGTTCTTAGTGTCGTACCCTTCATAAAATTGTTTATAGACATATTCTTAGTATTGTACACTTTATTGTTCTTCAAAATGAATGTTGTATTGGAATTTGAAACCTATGATAAGAGCTTTCATGAGAATTTCCTCTCCTTCCAGTACATGAAGCCCAATCATTACATTGTGTAGTGTGGGTGATGGTGAATATTTTGGACCAACAGAGCATTATACTATTTTCTAAGTCATCATATGGAGATGACTTCAATGTGGTCTCACTAGTGTTATTTTTGCTGAGCATTCAGAGGGACTGGTTGTTTCAGAGAAAAGCCTACTTGTGATAAATTTCAGAATGGCAGTGTGATATGAGGAAAAGCAATGGAAGTCCTAACTCTAATCAACCCTGTTATTGTTCGCTATAAGATTGTAGGCAAATTTCTTATCCCCTGTGAGCTTTAGTTTTTTTTAAAAATTTAATCTTTGAATAGGTAATACATTCAAATAGTTAAATAAATATTTACATATTTATGTTTTATATAAACAGTGAAAGTCTCACTCCTCTGCCTACCCCCATCCACCTAGTTCTGTACCCCCTCCCACCTAGTTCTGTACCCCCTCCCAACCACTTTCACTAGTTTATGTTCTTTTAGACTTTCTTTAGGCAAATGCTTAGAAATATGAATATATAATCTTATTTTTCTCACTTTTTATGCAAAAGTTAGTCCATGTTTCCCCACTTTTATGCACCTTCTCCCTCACCCCATACTGCTTTTTTATTTACTATATCTTGGAAAACTTTCCAGATCAGATAGATCTTTGCTTTTCTTTCCTTCTTTCTTTTTCTTTCTTTTCTTTCTTTCTTTCTTTCTTTCTTTCTTTCTTTCTTTCTTTC
>NW_017732315.1:274812-282245 GCF_001890085.2 Hipposideros armiger
TGGTCCATTTGGGAATCCAATCAGCGACCCTGTTGCTCAGAGCTTGGGCTCTTTTTTTTTTTTAAGGTTTTATTGGGTAATTGGGGAAGGGGAACAGAGAAGTTGCTGTCCTTTTGTTCTTCAGTCTAGTTGTGGAGGACGTTGCTTCACTGGCCCGTGTTGGTATTATCATTGTGCTCTTCCCAGGTGAGGCAGATTGGTCGCCGGCCACTGGACGGCCGCTCACAGCAGCTCTTGGCAGCTCACGACGGCTGCCAGCTGCTCACGGTCGCTTAAGGGAGCCCACTGCAGCTCCACTGCAGCCTGTGCCGTCACTGGCGACTCATGGCAGCCCAGCTCCAGGTGAGCTGTTGTTCACCATCTTAGCTGTAGAGGGCGCAGCGTCACTGGCCCTAATGTGGGATCCGAACCGGGGCCCTGCTGCTCAGAGCTGGTGTCCCAAGCCAATTCTTAACCAATGCGCCACTCTGCCGGCCCAGAGCTTATGCTCTTAACTAACTGAGCCACTCGGCCGTCCCACCTCATTTAATCTTAATAACATCCCTTTGAAGTAGGTACTACTGTTATCTCTATTTTTCAGATGAGTAATTGGGGAATAGAGAATTTAAGTGACTTGTTCAAATCACACAGCTACTGTGGCAGAAATTCAAAGTAAGCACCTTGCGTCCAGGATCAGTGTTGTTAATATTGTGCTTTGCTGTTATAAACTTGAATTTTTGACAAGCTGATCGAGAAAAATGATAGAGTAGTTTTAAAAAATTATGTTAAGGTTAAGCATCTCTGTCTTTATATTGTTTGAGTCACTTATCTTTTCTGTAAACTACCTGTTTAAATTCTTTACCTATTTTTCTGTTGAATCTTAGGTCTCTTTCCTATTGATTTCTAGGTCTCTATATACAATATATAAATATAATATATAAGATACATTTTTTTGGTCTGTGGTATGTATCACAAATACTTTCCCATTTAGATATTTGTCTTCTGACTTCTACGTATTATTTTATTCCCATGCAGCAATTGTAGATTTTTAGATAGACAAAGTTCTGAATCTTTTCTTTTATGTCTTTTGGATTTTGAGTCTTAGTTAGAAAGGCCTTCTCCATTTTAGTCCTTTGTTTTTTATCTATCTAGTGGGAGCAAGAAAATAGAATTGTTGTGAAGGTCAAAGTGTTTTGTTAACTGTAAATTATAAGCTGTAAATCATTATACAAATGAAATGTGTTATTTATTAATTTGTCTTCTGAACAAGTTGTACAGAGGCTGTCATCTCTTTTCCTGCATTAAATGTAATAGAGTGACATAATTTTTTGTGTGCAATATGGGAAATATTTTCTTTCTGCAATTGTGGTCAGTATTTTCCTTGGACAGTTTGCATGGGATCTTTTTCAAAAAGTAGGCACTGTGGAAATCCTCAAGTATTTTTGCATACTTTAGTCTTGTTGTTCTTTGTATTAGGTATAATTAGAATCTGACTAAAAGTTCTCAAAAATTGTTTTGTTCTCACATTAGCTATGGTTCACAAATTTGCACGTTATTTACTTTGGGTATTGTATTCCAACTGATTGGTAGAAATTTGTAATTTGGGAGGACCCTTCACATTTTTTGTGTGATTATAAAATTAATGTGTGTTTATTAAGGAAGGATTTGGAAATAGAGATGCTTTTAAAGGAGAAGATATAATTATTCAGATCTTCCCAAGTTTCAAAGTGTTAATAGCCATTGTTAACATTCTGGATTATATCCTCTCAGAATTCTTTTTGTGTATGTGTCTGTATTGTTATCACCAACTCTCTAGGGCTTGGCATAGTGCCTGGGCCCTAGTAGGTGCTAAATAAATATTTGTTGACTGAGTGAATGAAATAATGAATATTTTTACATGGAAATTATGGAATCTCACTGTCCTATTTATTTTCTTATTTTTTCCATTGTAAATTTTAATTCATATAGTAGTATTAAATTTTTTATGCCACATTTCATTTGTTAGCAAGTTCAAGTCTAAGCCCTCGTAGAGCTCATAGTTCAGTGAAAGAAACCGATAAACAACAATTAAAATAGTGTGTGATAACTGTAATAACTGAGATTTGTACAAGGTATTACCAAAGCACAGAAAAAGGAGGTTGAGGGGTCAGAGAACACTTCCCACATGAGATGATTACTGAGAGAGTCATGTAGAAGAGGTCAGGAAGAACATACCAGTATGGTGCCAGATGGGTTCCAGACTTACCAGAGCGATCACTACGTAAGGTATATAAGTTTCTAATCACTATGTTGTACACCTGAAACTAAATATAATATTATATGTCAACTGTCAATTGAAAAGTAAATTTAAAAAAGCATACATGGAGAAAGAATATTACAATTATAGGCACTGAAGTGTAAGCAGGACTCCACAGGAAGTTCTCTGTGTTTGGAGTAGACTGTGTCTGTGGGTAGAGGAATACAAATAGATGAGGCTGGAGATGTGGGTAGGGTTCAAATAAGAAAGAGCCTTTATATCACACATGAAGAGCTCTCAAAAGTTTATTCACCTTGGAGAATAGATTGGAAAAGGTGTGAATGAGATAGGAAGACCAAGAAGATATTAGTTTAGCACAACAGCTGGAATGAGATGAACATCACTTAAGCTGGGAGAGAAAGCGAAGGCCACACTTGAAAGATGGGTTAAGTTGGGGGGATAATGATTAGGCCAGTTTTAGTAGAGCAAAGTCTTTGAATGCCAAGCTCAGGAATTTTATGGGCAACAAATGTCATCAAAGATTTTTAATTGTTGTGTGTTATGTGAACTGTTACAGGTTAATATTTCCTTCCCCCCGGCTAGTCTGAAATGATGGTGAAATCTTTCATGCCTATGAAATAGTAGAAATATTATCAAAGACAATTTTATTTAAACTGGAGTGAAATTTTGATCCTTTATTTGAAAATAAATATATTTATATAGTAAAGGACACATGAAAATAGGCATTGTGTGAAACGACCTTTTATAATAGTTACTTGCTGACTGTGGATTCTGGCATGGTAAAGCTCTGGTTTTACAAGCTGAAGGAAATCACATTAAAAGCCCTGTTAAAGCTCCCTAATTACATTAGTGAATACATTTTTCACTGGAACTGGAATTTTTTCCTGAACTTAAATCAGAAAGAAAATATTTCAAGGAAGCAAACCTTTATCAGAAGGTCAAAGAAATGCCAGGTAATATACTGCAGTTAATATGAATTCAGTTTAATAACTACATCTTTTGTATTTCTGTATAGTCATAATTGAATGAACTCAGGTTCATTATACATTGCTTGTTAAATTATGTGTACTTTGCTATATTTGTTGTCAATAAATTGATATTCTGTTTTATAAAATTTTAGAAGCAATATATTTGGTTGTCGGAAAAGTCATGACGTATTTTGTCTGTTTTTCAGAGGTCATTTATTTTTATAAACAACAAAGATCAATCAATGATATATTGTCTGTTTTGTTCAATAACCTTTTGCCATCTTTCAGTGAGCTTCCTAATTCCTCATCCGTAGAAGGAACTGTCTTTATTTGTGAAAAACTGAACAAGGTACTGATACTGATTTACTGAATTGAACCTCATCTGAATTGAACATTATACCATGCAAGGAGTTTTGAAGAGAGTGAAATAAGTGCAAGTCTGACAGCGAAGGTCAGGCGAGTATGGTGAGTGTAGCAACACATCCCATCCAAGCTCCAATAATTTTTGACGGGTGATCAGACTTGTGTGTGGTCTCGCGTTGTCGCGATGGAACACAACTCCTTTACAGTTATTGAGCTCTGGATGTTTCTGAATGATGGATTCATTCAAACTGTCCAATTGCTGACAGTACACATTCGAATTGATTGTTTGGTTCCTTGGTAGGAGCTTGAAAAACACGACACCTTTAAAATCCCACTACACTGAGAGCATAACCTTCCTCTGATGAATGTCTGTTTTGATGTCGTTTGAGGCAAATCATCACATCAGGACCAAGACTGTTCACGCACCACGTTGTTGTAAACAATCCACTTCTCGTCACCAGTTATCAGTCGCTTCAGAAAAGGATCGTTTTCTTCACGTTTAATGAGCATATTGCAGATGTTTATCCACAACGTCTAATGAACTTCTTTGAGTTCATGCGGAACCCAAATATCGAGCTTGGGTACATATCCCAGCTTCTTCAGGTGGTTGTGAACACTTGAATGATGGATGTTCAATGTTTCTGCAATCTCTTGTATCTCGTAATGTGGGTTTGACTCGATCAATGCCTTTATTTTGTTGTCATCAACTTCGGTTGGCCTCCCTGACCGAGGAGCATTGTTGAGATCAAAATCACTAGCACGGAATTTCGTGAACCATCGTTCGCAGTGACGTTCTTGTAGAGCATTGTCACCATAAACTTGATGCAACTTTTCACAAGCTTGAGGCGCGTTCTTCCCTTTATGGGAGTAAAACAGTAAAATATGGCAAAAATGCAGTTTGGTCTTCCATCTTCAATTTGTTGTAAAATCTCCAAAACTCAACCAAATCGCTCAATATTTTTTAGAATGAAGCTAGAACTGTCAGCTGTCAAATGACATAGCAATAACATAGATGCGAATGACTCTAGTACTTCAAAAAATGAACTAGTGCCATCTGTTGCAAACATGTGTCATGACTTTTCCAACAACCAAATAACATTACAGAAAGTCTAGAATAAGTAAAGAATAAGTCATAATCTTTCCACCCCAAAATAACATTATCACTTTGGTATAATTCCTTTATTTTTTTCCAGTGCATAAATTTATATAATTATAATAATTATTGAGTTTTTACATTTTTTGTCCCTCTCTCGTCCCATTAACATGTATCATAAATTTTATATGTGGTAGTCTAAGCTACTATTGTGAAGAAATGAAAGAATGGTTTTTAGTTTTGTAACTCTATCTTCATTTTTAAAACAAAAGTAATGCATGATCATTGTAAAAAAACTGTACAGAAATGTATTCCATAAAAAATGAGTGTCTTTTATAATCACTCCACCAAGATGACAGTTTAGTGTACTATTTTTTTGTTTTTGTTTTTTGGTTTTAAAGATTTTTATTGGGGAATTGGGGAATGGGAACAGCACTGGGGAATTGGGGGAAGGGGAACAGACAAGTTGCTGTCCTTTTTGTTGTTCAGTCTAGTTGTGGAGGACGTTGCTTCGCTCGCCCAAGTTGGCATCATCATTGTGCTCTTCCCGGTCTAGGCAGATCAGTTGCCGGCTTCTGGACGGCTGCTCACGCTGGCTGCTGGCTACACACGGTAGCCCATGGCAACCCACTACAGCAGAGGCTGCAGCCTAGCCACCACAGGCGACTCACGGCAGCCCATCTCCAGGTTGAGTGTTGTTCAGCATCTTAGCTGTAGAGGGCAGTGTCACTGGCCCTCATATGTGGGATCTGAACCGGGGCCCTTTGGCATCCCAAGCCAGCTATTAACCAATGCGCCACTCGGCCGGCCCATAGTGTACTATTTGTATTTCTTTAAATTATTTTCTAGGCATATGCTAATGTTTACTATTATTATATTAAAAAAATTTTATTAAAAAATAAAGACAAGGTCACACTATACATTCTATTTTGTAACTTGTTATTGTCATTTAACAATTAAATTTGGACATTTTTTCATGTTAGTATGTATAGAATTTACCACATTCTTTTAATGATTATATAATATTAAATTATATGGCTATACTACAATTTATTTAACCTGCCCCTACTGATGAACATTTGGATTGTCTTCAGTTTTTTTCTGTTACTGACAACATGTAAGTTAATATTCTTGTGCATGTTCGTATATTTTTGTGTGCTTATGGGTAACTGCCATTTTTAATAGCTATAAAATATTTCCTTTAGTGGAAATAACATTTGAGAAACAAGGTTGAATAAAAAATATTTTTTGTTGAATTTTTTTTTATAATACTTCATGTTATTAATTTTATTTTCCCTTTTATCAGATTCCTTCTTTCACCTTTGTCATGTAAACTATAGAATAGCCTACCCTAACCTTAGGAACCTAACCTCCTCTTTCCTTTAACTTTCTTTTTTTGTTTTTTAGCTGAGCCATCCTGCCACCTGTTGGCAGCTCATTGGCAGCTCAGCTCGGGCCGGGAATCGAACCGCTGTTTTCAGAGATCGCACTCTTGAGCGAGCTCTTAACCAACTGAGCCACTCGGCCGGCCCTTCCTCTTTCCTTTTGATTGCTTTCTTTCCCACAGTCTTTGAAATAGTCTTCTAACTGTATCAGAAAAAAAGGTGAGTTGCTATCTGACCTAACTGGTTATGTTCAGGTCTTAAAATCAAATAGGAAAATTTATCAAAAGAGATATTATCCTGAAAATTCATACATCCCCCTAATAGTTCAATATTTAAGCTTATTTGAAGGGGTCCAATGTCAGTTTATCTAGTGTCAAGTTTTATGTTCCATCATACAAAGTTATAATACATTTAGTATACTTAGAAGATCAGAAACTATGTTTTTTTATATTCAGATTATGGGAAATAATAGCCCTACTCAATTCTGTCCTAGTTAGATCATATAAGTATATTGTGTACATTTTTTCTATTGTAGTTTAGAGGGGCTTTGACAGTTTGGAGGGCAATTAAGGCTAAACTTTAAAGAAGGTAACCAGGAAGATCTTGATGCCATGTTCCATGGGAAACCTGAAAGATTTGTGTATATTTGCCCTGGGAAGACTTGGTAACTGAAAAGCTGTCATAAAGAAGAAAAGACCTGGACTTAATTTGTTATATCCTTGCAGTATCCAGAACTAGGATTAAGAGTGGGGTGGGAGAGGGAGAAGAAAGCGGAATCATATTTATTAAATGGTCACTGTCTCAGGCACCCTGAGTAGTGCGTCATATACGAGGTGTGACAAGTTCATGAACTTGTTGTAATGATGCTGCTAACCTTTTTTTGATATCAGGGATTATTCCTTATGAATTTGTACCAACTGGAAAACAGTTAACCAAGTTTACCCTTTGGAAGTGTTGAAAGGCTGCGTGAAAAAGTTAGACGACCTAACTTTTTGCCAATAATTCATGGCTGTTGCATTACAACACTGCACCAGCTCACATGACACTGTCTTGGAGGTAGTTTTTAGCCAGTAAATCACTATTGGAATACCCTTTCTACTCACCTGACCTGGCCCCCAATGGCTTCTTCCTTTACCTGAAGATAAAGGAAATATTGAAAGGAAGACATTTTGATGACATTCCGGACATCAAGGGTAATATGACAACAGCTCTAATGGCCATTCCAGAAAAAGAGTTCCAAAATTGCTTTGAAGGGTGGACTAGGCACTGGCATCAGTGCATAGCTTCCCAAGGGGAGTACTTTGAAGGTGACTGTAGTGATATTCAGCAATGAGATATGTAGCACTTTTTCTAGGATGAGTTTGTGAACTTAATTGTCTAACCTTGTA
>NW_017732315.1:284675-287226 GCF_001890085.2 Hipposideros armiger
CTTGGCCTGTTATCTGATCTCACCTAAGGACATAATGAAGGAGACTGGGATTTGGCACATAGTAGCAACTCAGTAAATATTTCCTATTACTCACATCCTCTACTCTGGAAAGCTCTGTAGAATATGTGTAAATGCTCATGACTTTGAAGTCTGCATTTCCAGTCTAGCCCTGTCTCCCAGGCTTCAGTGTGGTGCCTTCCTAGACATTGCCACTTGGTTTCCCTTCAGGCACCTTAAACTCAAATCAGAAAAGGATTTACATCTCTTCACAAATCTTTTCCCTTTGGTGAATACCTAGTCTTTATCCCAATCACCCAAACCAGAAACATGGGAAGGATCCTAGTTAAACTTGGAGTCATCCTAGGTACTTCTTGTATCTCCTACATGCATTTGCTCACGTTTTCAGTCACTTATCTCATTTCCTACTTCTCTGTCCTCACTGCCAGTGCCTTAATTAAGTCCTCCTTCTAATCTGTCATTAGCAATTAACACACTGAATTGTACTCACAGATTTATATGTGTTTTTCCTGGGACACTAAATTCCTGGAGGGTGGAATCATGTTTTATTTGGTTTTCTATATCCTTCTCCCAGGCAGGTAGTGCTGTATTAGTATAATGATTAAGAGTACAGGCTCTGGATTTGAATTCTAGCTCTACCACTTCTTGGCTGTAAGAACTTGGACAAGTTAACTAATTCCTTCATGCTTGTTTCCACATTTGTAAACAGATAATAATAGTATCTTTTATAAGGCTGTTATGAATATTAAATATAAAAAACTTGGAAAAGTGTCTGGATTATAATGAATGCTCGGTAAATATTATATGGCACCTATCATAATGTCTTGTACCTAGTGGGAACCNTTGTTGTTAGGAGCAGATGCTGTCACCAGCTGAGCCACCCTGCCACCTGTTGGCAGCTCAGTGGCAGCTCAGCTCGGTCGCAACTCACTGGCCCATGTGGGAATCGAACCGGTGACCCTGTTGCTCAGAGCTTGCGCTCTTAACCAACTGAACCACTCGGTTGGCCCTATTTATCTCTATATGTAAGGGGGGAAGTTAAGTAACATGCCCAAGATCATTCAGCTACTAAATTGGAATTTTTAAAACTGATCCTGTTTTAATTTTAGTCACACACATGTGCTTTAAATAATATATAAAAAAATTGAGTTTTGCTTGCTCTTATTTCATGAAATTTTATCCATCTTTACATGCTTTTTCAATCTCAGTGTCTTTGTCATCACTGTATCCTTTTTGAATTATCTAGCAGTTAGCCATGGTATGCCATCTGCTCTTCCATGTAAGCTGTTTGAGATGCAGCAGTTTTTTGAATATGTATATGCTGCTTCATTAGAAATTTTATTCCAAGCAAGTATTCACGCAGCATAAAACCAGTTGGTTTTTCTATTTCTTTTGTTGGTGTTTATGATCTCTATATTGTACAAGGTGTGACCACAAAATACAGTGAATGTTTAAATACAAAGATTTATTACAGTAAAAGACATTGCTACCAGTTCCCCTCAAAATACTCCCCCTTGCTTCGAACACACCCTATCGTTTTTGCCACTTTCTGAAGCAGTTCTGGAAGTCCTCTTTTGTGATTATCTTTAGTTGCCCTGTCGTGGCTGCCTCAATGTTCGGAATCATTTTGACTTTGGGAAGAGCCAGAAGTCGCACGGTGCCAGATCCGTTGAATAAGGTGGATGAGGACAAACTGTAATGTTTTTATTTGACAGAAATTGCCATATACCAGAAGCAATGTGTGACACAGAGTGTTGTCATGATGGAGGATGATTTATGGCACACTTTAAAATGCACCTCCTCTCAACTGTAGCTGACACCCAACTGATGGTACTGAACAAGTTGAAACTTGTCACACACTGTTACTCAGGTTCCATGTGCCGCTTCCCATACTGAGGATCCCTGCCTTTCTGTTGGATGGCACTCGGCAGCAGCATTCACCGTAGTTTGTGATCACTTTGGAAAGGTTCCTTGTCACACATGATATTTCACTTCTATTTCTATATGCATCTACAAAAATAAGTTCTACAATCTTAATATCATTATCACACTTAATAAAGTTAATAATAATTTTCTACTATCATCTAATAGTAATCCTTATTAAAACTTCCCCAGTTGTCTTTTATAACTATTTTGTTCAAATCAGGATCCAATCGAGTATCATATTGTATTTAGTTGTTATAACTCTTAATTCTTCTTCAGAGCCAGAATTTGAACATAATGCTGTGCTTTTCCAATGTTTTCCTTCCCTTGGAAAGACAAAGCTTTGTAACAATCAGAACTTTTCTAATAATAGAATGGCTGCTGGAGGTATTAGTGAGCTCTTAGCTGTGGGGTAGTAGGTGTAGTAGTTTAGTAGGCTCAACTGCCTCTGGCGTCTGTACTGTCCAATCCATTGGACACTTTTCTTCACATTATTTGACTACTTTGTGGCATTTGATATGTTCGTTGTTTCCACTTTTGGTTTGTGTGACATATTTTCTCTTGTTTTTTTTCTTAACCTCTTTTTTTTTTTTTTAAGACTTTTATTGGG
>NW_017732315.1:289681-292032 GCF_001890085.2 Hipposideros armiger
TTTGTTCCTGTGAAATGAAAGAGTAAGAAACAACAAATACCGTACATTAGAATGGAAAAGGAATGATTGGGAATTGGCTTATCTTCCCTGTCAGTTTGGCATTCATTCTTTAAACAGTCTGTCTAAACCAATATTAATTTTTATGACTGTAGAATGTTACTGAATGACTGAAGGCTTTTTGCTCCAGAGGCTGGTAGAGCTATCATCTGTATACTCTTTAGTCTCCGATGTTAAGGTAGGGTCAGGAATAGTAGCTTTTCTACCTAGCTAATATGCAAATCATTTTGGACAGAAATTTAGCTGTGTTTCTGGAGGAGACAGGTCATAGTGAGAAGTGTTTGGATTTAAAACTACTGGCTTCGAATCCTGAGTCTGTCAGTAGTTGTTTGAATTTGGGCAAGTCTTTTAATCTCTCAGTGTCTTAATTTCTTCCTCTTTAAATTGGAGATGATAATACCTACCTTGCAGGATTGTCATAAAGATTAGAGAAAGCATTTGCAAAATACTTGGTAGAATGCATGGTGCATGGTTAATGGTGATTGCAGTTGTTATTATTTCAAGAAGCATTTCAGATGGGACTATGGCCTAACTGGGAGTCCTAAAAAGGTTTCCTTGGCTGTCTGGAAAATGATTTGTGGAATTCCTACTTTGGAAAGATAAAGTATGTAATATTGTGTATAGGATATTTAGTTCACTATCTTTTTTTTTTTTTCCCCATTGGGGGACATTGTGTCTTTCCAGGGACCCATGAGCTCCAAGTCAAGTAGTTGTTTCAATCTAGCTGTGGAGGGCGCATCTCAGTGGCCCATGTGGGAATGGAACCGGCAACCTTGGTGTTATGAGCACTGCGCTCTAACCAACTGAGCTAACTAGCCGCCCTCACTAACTTTTTTATTGATAGCTTTTAAATTTTTTTCCCCAATCAAAGCTGTTAATTGTACCTTTTTTTGTGAAAAATAAATCCCAATATAAGTGGAAATTAGACTTTGAAAAGAAACCTGCCTATGTAGAAAAGAAAAACAATTTTGAACTTCTAAATTTATAAATATTGAAATTGAGAACACAGTTACTAAAACACTGTGTCCTGGTAAGCAACATAATTTTGGCATGTTTTGAAAGGCTGTTTCCTAGTTTAAGAACAAAACTGATTAAACATTTCTAACCAGTGTTTCTCAACTATTGGCATTTAGGGCAGGACAATTCTTTGTTATGTAGGAGTGTTCTATGCATTGCAGGACATTTAGCTTTCCTGGCCTCTGTCCACTAAAATGTCAACAGTACCCACCACACCCCCACCATTGTGACAATAATTTCTCCCTGAGATACCTCCCTCCCCCCTAAATTTTCACATGAGAACCGTTGGGACTCTAATTGAAATTTTTTTTTTTATATTGGAAAACATTTATTAAATACAGCGTGTTATCAAGATAGTTGAAAATACATTGTCTGATTCTCTTGAGTGCCTCAGTTCTAGCAGAAAAATTGACAGTTGGTGTAGTACATTAACTCGTTCGTAGTCACATTTAGTGAGTTTTTTCTTCAGTCCTAGCTGAAATATTTTTAGTGAAGCAGATCACAGTATCATCAGTTTTCATTTAAGAATTACAAGTTTTTACACGCTTAAAATTATTCTTGATCAACAAAGTATAGTCTCTTGAATTAAGTAGCCTCTTAACAGCAAAACCTGCATTTTGAAAAATTGTATCTTTCTAGTAAATGTGAGAGTAATTGTAGTTGTCTGGGTTTCCCCCAAAATGTATACTTTAAGGGGCACTATTAGTATCAAAAGGTAATTATCCATAAATAAGACTGAAAGAGGTAACCCAGAGACTGAAAACATCGTAAGATGTCACACATTTCAATGAATGTATTTTCTGATTTTATTTATTTTTGTTTTCTGATTTTAAAATTAATCGTTCTCAGATTTAAAAAATAGGGCGTGGTTTTAAACTCTGTTTATACACACTATTGCTGCTGTTTATGGCTAATTAAGATTTGTCAGATTAAATTGAAAGCTGTTCATATTATAGCTTTGTTGATTTCATTTAAAATGCGGTCATCTAGTATGCTGGCTAGAGGAGCAGAAGGCATGGTTTGCAGTTTTCCCATGCTCAGCATTTCTCCAAAATGGATTAATAAAGTTCTCACTCCCATGAGGGGACTGTACTTTTTACCACTGATTTCATCTGTTTAGTAATTAGTATTACTTTAGCATATGATAGGGGCTGTACAACTAAATATCAATCTGTTTGTCATGAATACTTTCATATTTTAAGTTTGTGGACTTAAATAAGTTAGGCTATTCAAAAATTCTCTCAATATTTTTGAGTTTTTAGCATAAGATGTAAATA
>NW_017732315.1:294247-295380 GCF_001890085.2 Hipposideros armiger
TGGCCCTCATATGGGATCGGAACCGGGGCCCTGCTGCTCAGAGCTGGTGTCCCAAGCCAACTCTTAACGAATGCGCCACTTGGCCAGCCCTGGGTTGTTTTCATTTTTCCCCTTATTATACAAAATGCTGAAATGAAATGAACAGCCTTGTTCAGGTCTTCTGTGCTTATGTGTCGAGTTTCCTGTAAGCATATACCTCATAAAAAATACTTTCCCCCTCTTGAATAGTTCTGTGAGCCAAACTACAAAGCTATTTATTTTTCAAAATAAAAGTATAAAAAATTTCACTCTTTTTTCCTGTTGTGAACTCATAACAGACTCCACCCAAACCAACTCAGTTGGAATTAGCAATTTCTTACCTCCTCCCCACCAGCTGAGAATGTAAAACCCTACCTGTTGAGCTGCAACAATTCTTTCTGTCTTCCAAAGTCAACCCCAGGGCAAATTCTATTCTTGAGGGCTCTGTGGAGGTTAACAATGTATTTCATTCAAAATGAAATATATCTAAAAAATGAAAAAATCAGTAGATGGCAAGCCTATCAAGTTGTTCAGTTAATTTTGTAGGTAACTATGTTTTGTATATTCAATTTTAACTTCAGAATCTTGTATTTTATATTTCTAAAGTAAAGTTTCTTTTTTCCTTCTTTTCTGTCTCTGTCCAAATTACAATTAGCTTGGCCTTCCTTGACACTCAAACCCTGGTTCTCATTTCTACTCAGATGACTAGCTTCTTAAACTCTCATAGTGGAAAAACACTAATAATGAAATGGGAAAAGCTTGAACTTTGGTGCTGGATGGCCCTTGGTTCCAATTCGGGTTCTACCAGTTGTGTATCCTTTTGCAAGTTACTTCCTGAGCTTCATTTCTTTTTCTGTAAAATGGGGAGCGTGTGTATCTTGATGGTATATTTTGAAGATTAAATGAGAAAATACTTATAAAATTCCTGTGTGTATGTTTTTTAAGCTTTTAATATTCCCCTCCCTTGCTGTAGAGGATCTCCAACTCTTAGTATACATAAGAATCCCTGGGGAGCTTGTTAAAATTTCTAGGACCCATTCCAAGAGATTCTGATTTAGAAGGTCGAGGTTGAGACCCAAGAACCTGGGTTTTAAAGAAGCTCCTTGGGTAATTTT
>NW_017732315.1:300625-304410 GCF_001890085.2 Hipposideros armiger
AGTGCCTAGAAATCAGTAGAAAAACCAGTAGCTCAGTAGAAAGCTGCGTTAGCTTATGAGCAGAATGTTTTCAGGAAAGGAAACGTGATTGTCAAATATATGAAAAGTTGCTCGACTTCCCAATTAATGAGCAATGCAAATTAAAATGCAATATATGAGTATACCATTTTAATCATCCTGTATCAAAAATCTAAAAGTTTGATAATGCCATTATTTTGGTGAGGCTATGGGAAAATAGGCACTCTCATATGTTAATGGTGGGAAAGTAAAGTGGTATAACCTCTATAGTGGGAGGAGGGTGCAAATGGAAAATAGCTATCAAGATTTCTAAGGTATATTCTATTTGATTTAGCTAGAAATTGTGCTTTTGGGGATTATCATCCAGATATACTTGCATGCATGCTAAATAGCATGTTTATAAGATTATTGTTTCTAATGGCATGTTTGTAAATAGCCCAAATATTCATAGAGGACTAGTTAAGTAAATTATTAAGTGTCCATGTAATGTAATACTTTGCAAGTGTATAAAGGATTGAGGAAGCTCTGAAGTTCTGATGCAGAAAGATCTCTTAGATATAAGTTTAAAAAGCAAGGTTCAGAGTATTTTGCATGAGATGCTTCATTTTGTTAAAAGAGAAACAAAAAAGTAAGAAATTGTATTTGATTCCCTAGTCATAAAGAAACTGAGAATATCTAAGAAACTAAGAATATTAGTTACTTATGGAGGGGTGGTGCAAGGTTCTTTAGAACTTTTTAGTGTGTGTGTGTGTGTGTGTGTGTGTGTGTGTGTGTGTGTGATTCATTTAATTAAACCTGTATTAAATTTTATATAATTAAATCAAAAGAGAAACAAAAATAAACTTTTAAACACATATCTGTTTTCTGAACGCTGTTCTGTCCCACTGTTTAAATTTCTTTTCCTCTGTCATACGACACTGTTTTAAAATGTCCTTTTAAGTCACATTGGATACTCATAAATAGATCTTCTTAAATGTGAATTTGTTTTTTAATTGGGGAATTGGGGGAGGGGAACAGTGTTGGAGAATTGGGGAAGGGGAACAGCCCAGTTGTTGTTCTTCAATCTTAGTTGTGGAGAGCTCCAGTCGCCATCTGGCTGCCCATTGGCAGCTTGTGGCTTCTAAGCTCAAGGTCCTGTGTTCAATTTTAGTTGCGGGTGGGCGTAGCCACCATTCTTGAGTTGAACCAGCAGCCTTGTTGTTAACAGTGCACGCTCTATCCACTGAGCCATCCGGGTTGCAGCTCAGCTCAAGGTGCCGAGTTCAGTCTTAGTTGCGGGCTGGGGTAGCCCACCATCGAACAGGCAGTCTTGTTTGTTAGGAGATGTGCTCTCACCAGCTGAGCCATCCTGCCACCTTTTGGCAGCTCAGCAGCAGCTCAGCTCAGGCACAGTGTCACTGGCCCATGGGGGAATCGAACCAGTGACCCTGTTGCTCAGAGCTCGTGCTCTTAAGCTAACTCTTAACCAACTGAGCCACTCAGCTGGCCCTTAAATGTGAATTTTAAAATCTGTTAAATTCTATGAAAACTTCTCTGGGATTTCTATTGGGAATACATTGATTTTAGAATTAATCTGTGGAGAATTGACATCTTTAACATTCTGAATCATGTTTTCATGAACTAGAGTAACATGATATGTATCTCTATTTAGATCTTTTAAGTCTGTGGTCAGTATCTTTTGGATACTGGCAATAGAGTTCTTTCCATAAGAACCCTCCGTTTTGTTTATGGCGAGTTACCAGGTGAGTTACTTTCCGTGCTTTCTTGAAGCTAGAGGTGGCCACATGAACACAGTTCTGGGTGTTGCAATATAAATGAAAATCTGTTGGGCCTATGGGAGAGATTTTGCTTTTCCTGACAAAAGGGAAAGGTAGAACTGGTGATTCTCTTTCTTCTTCTTCCTGCTGTGGAGCTGCAGTAGTCATCTGGTGATTATGATGCTGATAGCATTGAGAATTGTAGAGAAGCCAGCTCTGACATCTTGGAGTAGCTCAATTAATGATTCACCTGCCTCCCTCTGGGGTTTTTGTTATATGAGAAAAATAACNCTGAAGCTGGAATATCTTAATTCCAAATTACTAAAAGAACTGTGATTGGTCCATATTGGGTAGAGTGTCACTGATTCTGGCTTTTGCTTGGGAGGTAGGGTCATATTGTATAGGTGGGAGCCCTGCCACCATTCTGTTGGTAAAGGTTGTCTGAGTTATGTATTCACCACATTTATGAAAGTATTTCACTAATTGAAGAGTCACATGGTTGTACTTTGCATAAGACCCTTAAAATTGATTCTCATGGAAAGAAGTAGAAGTAGAGAGAGACAGGCTAAAGGAAAAAGTGGGCTTGTGTTTTTGTTCTTTGTTATGTACCAGATAGGGTGGAGCCGTCTGTGGTCACTTCTGCTGGACTGTGCTGTTTAATCAACAGTGAATTTTTAAGTTGCTTTTGGATATAGTTTTCTTTTTTTTAATTATATAATTTTAAATATAAAATCTTTATCACCTTTGTTTTATATACAGAGGGTGCCAAAAAAATGTATACACATTTTAAGAAAGGAAAAAAACTATTAAAATTGTAATACAATGTATGATGCTAGCATTCATTTGATTAACGCCATCTTTTGAGCGAACATCATACTACACATTGTTACCGTAATTCAATTCAACTCCAAAAATTAATACATAGATAACATCTCTTAAAATGTATACATTCTTTGGACTTAATAATTTTTCAAATGAAGAGAAACTATATGAGGCTATGAAGGGCATTGGTATGGTAGGAGCACAGGCTTTTGAATCAGACAGTCTTGCATTTTAATTTTATCTCTGCCATTTAGTGACTGTATGATTACTTGACCACTCTATGAAATTAACATAATCATATCATGGATTTTTTTAAAGAATCAAATGATATGACATATTTTTTACTTTTATACTATGTTTCCTAGGTAGTGAGTGCTCAATGAATGAGAGATAGTATCATTGCTGTTTTGTTTTTTAGAATGTAATTGGTGATCTTCATTGTAGTCTACACATGTTACTGACTACATCTTCAGCTTTAAATATATCACTGTTGTTTGAAGGTAAAGGAATAAAGTGTTTTTTAGATCTGAAAATCAGGAATTTGAATGTGAAAGAGGAAATATTTTTACATTGATAGTTCATTGGTTTGTATGTATTTATTTATTAATGGTTTTAATGTAGTGTCTTTTTTTATCTCTTGTTTAGTGTCAAATCGGAAGAAAAGTAAAACTCAACGGAAAGTTATGTGTGGAGTTCGTTCTTAGAAGAAGAAAAAAGTGATTATTGTGACTATGGATCGAAGCAAACGGAATTCAATTGCAGGATTTCCTCCACGTGTGGAGCGTCTTGAAGATTTTGAAGGAGGTGGTGGAGGGGATGGGAACACGATCCAGGTGGGAAGAGTTTGGCCATCTTCATATCGGGCTCTTATAAGTGCCTTTTCCAGACTGACACGTTTAGATGACTTCACCTGTGAAAAAATAGGGTCTGGCTTCTTCTCTGAAGTGTTCAAGGTGAGTAATGCCTCAGCTTTTCTCATATGGACTTGTTGATGGTTATCTTCAGTGCAGAATTGATAGTTGTATTTAATTAGGACATAAGCTTTGCCTAGTCAGGGCGCTGTGTATCTTGAGCAATATTCTAAACTGTCCCTTCAAGCTGTTTATTAACTTGTGAGATATTTTATCATTTTCATTATAAAATAATACATGCTGATTAAAACTCTAAATAATATAGGAGTCTCTTTTG
>NW_017732315.1:309845-315513 GCF_001890085.2 Hipposideros armiger
CTCTTTTCATCTGTAAAAAAAAGTATATTTCTAAATGAAAGATTTTATTGGGGAATTGGGGAAGAGGAACAGTGTTGGGGAATTGGGGAAGGGGAACAGTCAAGTTGTTGTCCTTCAATCTTAGTTGTGGAGGGCGCAGCTAGCTCAGCTCCAAGTCCAGTTGCCATCCGGCTGCCCGTCAGCAGCTCATGGCTGCTCAGCTCAAGATACCATATTCATTCTTAGTTATGGGTAGGCGTAGCCCATCATCCCATGTGGAAGTCGAACCAGCAACCTTGTTGTTAGGAGCACGTGCTCTCACCAGCTGAGCCACCCTGCTACCTGTTGGCAGCTCAGCAGCAGCTCAGCTTGGGCACAGCTCACTGGCCCATGTGGGAATTGAACTGGCGACTCTGTTGCTCAGAGCTCGTGCTCTTAACCAACTGATTCACTCAGCTGGTCCCCTATGCTTTTAGCTTTGATTTCTATTTTATCTGATATCAATATTGTATACCTTCTTTCCTGTTGTATGCCTTTGCCTACTGCTTTGGTTATTATTTTCTCAGTATATCTTTTTTCATCTCTATTTTTATTTATTCCATCTGTGATAGTACATTTTTGTGTGTCTTATGAAACAGTTTTGTATTTAAATTTTTTGATGTGAAATTGAATTTGTCTATAAAGAGACAGATTGTAATCTGTTTATTTATTGTGAATACTTCTATCTTTATATTGAATAGACTCTTAAATGATAATGTAATGATTATAAAATTAAGGACAGTAGTTATTTTCCTCAGCATTTTACAAATATCTTCCTTTTTTTTTTTTTTAAATTGACCTCTATTGTTGCTGATAAGTTAGTTCTTATCTGGTTGTTACTTCTGTTTAGGTAATCAATCTTTTTGTTGTGGTAGCTAGAATTATCTTTTTCTTTGTTTTAAAGTTTCACTATGCTGGTCTAAGAGTGGATTTATTTATATTCTGCCCGGGATGTGATATACTCCTTCAGTTTAAGAACTCATGTCTGTCTTTAATTCTAGAAAATTCTTGAGCGTTATCTTTTTAAATTCTGCTCTTTTCTTTGGTCTCTTAAGGCCCCATTATATGCATATTGAATTGTCTCATGCTATCTTTCATGTTTCTTAATTTCTGTTTCATATTTTAAATTTCTTTACCTTTTTTTTGTTTTCTTTGGAGGGCTGGTGATTCTCAGTTTATTTTTCAATTTACTTACTTTTCATATGGGTTCTACTCAACTGTTGAAACATCCATTGAGATTTTTTATTTCATTTGCTGTATTTTTCTTTTCTAGGCTTTCTATTTGTTTTTCTTAAATGTGCTTCTCTTTTCAGATATCCTTTTCTTTGAACATCTAATTTTGTTTAATTTTAATTGAACTTAGTTTTAAAATCACATGGTACAAACTCAGAAGGTATAAAGGTTATTCAGTGAACAATCATTTACCTTCTTCTGACTCCCAGTTTTTCTCCTTAGAGGCAACCAATATTTAATAACTTCTTATGTATCCTTCTGGAGACATTCTGTGCATAGATAAGCAAATATGTAAGTCTGTATGTGTGTTTCTGAGAATGTGTGTTTGTGTACGTGTGTATTTATATATCAATTATCTATTATTCACTTACCTACTGCAAGATAAAAGACTACAAGAGTGTAAGTTCAATGAAGGGAGGCATTTTTATCTCTTTTTATCAGTTTATGCACTGCTGTATCCTCATTGCCTAGAATTCTACGTGGCACATACTACCCATTTTTCTACAAGGTCGTTTTTCTTATATCTTAATGATTTGTAGGACTTCTTTATTTCTGTTTTATTAATTATAGATATTTTCCAAGCTTGCAGTGTTTTTTAAACTAGCTTGTAATAATTTTTGCAAGGCAGAAATAGTTCATTTTGCTGTTTACTGTCTTAATTTTTTTCATTTTTGACTCCCATTTCTTTTATTATTTAGAAAGGCTCTCTGCACTCATATTATAAATAAAATTATCGTTTTTTATAATCACTTTTATGATTTTACTACTTATATTTAAAAGGAAACAATCCAATTAAAAAATGGGCAGAGGACCTGAATAGACATTTCTCCAAAGAGGACATACAAATGGCCAATAGACATGAAAAAATGCTCACTATCACTAATCATCAGAGAAATGCAAATAAAAACCACAATGAGATATCACCTCACATCAGTTAGAATGGCTATTATTAACAAGACAAATAATAACAAGTGTTGGAGAGGCTGTGAAGAAAAAGGAATCCTCATACACTATCCGTGGAAATGAAGATTGGTGCAGCCACTATGGAAAACAGTATGGAGGTTCCTCAAAAAATTAAGAATAGAATTACCATATGACTCAGCAGTCCCTCTCCTGGGTATCTATCCAAAAAAATCTGAAAACATTTATCCGTAAAGATATATGTTCTCCAATGTTCATTGCAGCTTTATTTATGGTGACCAAGACATGGAAACAACCAAAATGTCCTTCGATAGAGGATTGGATAAAGAAGATGTGGTAGGGCCGGCCGAGTGGCTCAGCTTGGGAGCGCCAGCTCTGAGCAGCAGGGCTGCCGTTCGGATCCCACAATGAGGGCCAGTGACGCTTGCCCTCTACAGCTAAGATGATGAACAACAGCTCAGCCTGGAGCTGGGAAGCTGTGAGTCGCCCGCGAAGGCTAGGCTGTAGTGGGGCTGCAGAGGGCTGCCGTGAGCTACGTGAGTGGCTGGCAGCCGGTGTGAGCTGCCAGGAGCTGCTCTGAGCGGCCAACCAATGACCGGCGACTGATTGCCTCACCCGGGAAGAGCACAGTGATCATACCAACATGGGCCAGTGAAGCAACGTCCTCCACAACTAGACTGAAGAACAAAAACAGCAATTTGTCTACCTGTCTGTTCCCCTTCCCCGATTCCCCAATGCTGTTCCCCTCCCCCCAATTCCCCAATAAAATCTTTAAAAAAAAAAAGTGGTATATATACACAATGAAATACTATTCTGCCATAAGAAAAGATGAAATAGTGCCACTTGCGACAACATGAATGGATCTTGAGATTATTGTGCTAAGCAAAATAGGTCAGAAAAAGTCGAGAACCATGTGATTTCACTGATATGTGGGATATAAAACTGAAAACAACAAAAGAACAAGACAAACAAATGAAGAAACAAAAACTCAAAGACACAGATAATAGTTTAGTGGTTACCAGAGGGTAAGGGGAGAGGAGGGTGGTAGATGAGGGTATGGTGATGGAAAGAGAACTGACTCTGGGTGGTGAACACACAATGTGATATATAGATGATGCATTACAGAGTTGTACACCTGAAACCTATGTAATTTTGCTAACAATTGTCCCCCCAATAAACTTTAATTAAAATAAATAAATAAATACTTAATCCATCTGGAATTCAGCTTTAAGATAGCTGCACAGTTGTACCAGCAACATTTATTATATTGTTAATATTTTTTGCACTGATTGGAAATATCTTCATTCCGAATTTTCCTAAGTATTTTCATCTGTTTCTAGACTTTATTCTATTGCATTGACCTGTCTATTCATATACCAGTACACACTGTTATAATAATTTAATTGTTGTGGCTTTATTTTAATATCTGTTGAGTCTAGTTCTCCATCATCATTCTTCCTTTTCAGGATTTTCTTGGTGTTTCTTCCTTATTTTTTATGTGACTTTTAGAATCAGTTTGCCTGTTTCCAAAAACATACAATTGCCATTTTTATTGAGATGAGAGTACATTTTTAGGTTAATTTAGGGAGAATTGATAACTTTATGATATTGAGTCTTTTTGTATAAGCACATAGCATGCTTTTACATTTGTTAGAATATTTTGTGTCCCTTGGTAGACATTAAAAAATTGAAAAAATATGTATATCTTGCACATTTCTTGTAGTGTTTATGCTTAGTTTTTTCTCTTTTCTGTTGAAGTTATAAATGGGAACTTGCCTTCCATTTTATCTTCAGTTTGTTGCTTGCATATGAGGGCTGTTAATTTTTTTCATATAGATATTTGATGCAGCTGGCATACTGAATTTTCTTAATGTTTGCAATAGATTTTCAGTTGATTTGTTTTGGTTTTCATTGTATGTAATCACATCAGCTGTGAATAATGATAAATTTTTGTTCCATTTTTATACCTCATTTATATTTTTTTGACAAACTGCTTGACTAATAAATACTTCCTAAAATGTTAAATAATAGTGATATTTAATATCTTTGTCTTGTTCCTGACTTTGGAAAACTTGTTGTGTTTCCTGATATGGGGGCTGAAGTAGATATCTTTTATTCTATTGAATCTTGAAAATCTTAACTAAATATCATCTATTTTGTTAAGAATTATTTTTATGAATAATGGATGTTGAATTTTACCAAATGTCTTTTTAGAATCTATGGTATGATGGTTAATTTTATGTATCAACTTAACTGGGCCACGGGGTGCCCAGATGTTTGTTCAGACATTCTGGGTGTGTCTTTGAGAGAGATTGTGTTTTTGTTTTGTTTTTGTTACATAAATTAACCCATTTATTATAGGCTAGTAATGTTTCAAATTGTGGAGCTTCTACTGGTCTTTCAATTCCTTCAGTCTTCTGATGACTTTAACCGTGATGCCAGAAGTGGTGTAGGTGCAGGCACCACCAGCTACTGTTTTCATGCAGGAACCACAGTGCCAGATCCCCACAGCTTGTCTTTTCATCTTGGTTTTGCCACAGAGGGAGCAAGTGTACTTGGGGTGCTGGTTGATTTCAATTTTCTTCACCATTTTCCTGAGGGAGGTACCATAACGGGTCCCATATTTACTGATGATTCCAACCTTCCTGGTGCATTTAGCCATGTTGCTGCAAACGAGGTCCGAACCCAGAGAGGAGAGAGAGTGTTTTTGGGTGAGAATAACATTTGAATCAGTAGACTGAGTAAAGCAAAATACCCTCCTTAAAGTGGGTGACCCTCATCCAATCATTTGAAGGTCCGAATAGAACAAAAAGGCTGACTTGACCTTCCTACGATTAAGAAGGAACTCCTCCTGTGTGATTGCTTGAGCTGGGACATGGTCTTTTCCTGCTTTTGGATTGAAATTGAATGAAATATTGGCTCTTCCTGGGCCTTCAGCCTGCCAACTTTTGGATCGGAATTTATACCATTGACACTCCCGGTTCTTAGGCCTTTGGACTCAGACTGGAACTACACCATTGGCTCTCCTGGGTCTCCAGCTTGCTGACTGCATATCTTGGGATTTCTCAGCCTCCATAATCATTGAGCCAATTTCCTATAATAAATCTCTTTCTATCTGTATACATCCTTTTGGTACTGATTCTCTGGGGGAACTCTTAAGACATATGATGATAAAAGTATTTTTATGCTTTGATCTCTTAGTAAATTATATTAGTAGGTATTCTAATGGTGAGTCATCCTTGCATTCCTGGTGTATTGTTCTTTAATGTGAGGCTAACTTCTTTTTGCTGGGGTGTTTTTGCCTTGGTATTTGTGAGAATGGTGTATGGTTTTCTCTTTCATGCTTCCCCCCCCCCCAATTTTAATTAATTAATTAATTTATAAAAAAAAATTTTATTGGAGAATTGGGGGATGGGAACAGCGCTGGGGAATCGGGGGAAGGGGAACAGACAAGTTGCTGTCCTTTTGTTCTTCAGTCTAGTTGTGGAGGACGTTG
>NW_017732315.1:318013-319859 GCF_001890085.2 Hipposideros armiger
AATTCATTAGTTGTGAAGCATAGTTCTATTTTTCCATACTGTGTGTTTAGGAATATATATAAATACTTAGAAACTGATTTATTAAAAAAAACCAACACCCCAAAAAACAAACAAACCTCCTCTTTTAGGTTTATTCAGCTACTGTATTTCACAAAAAATACGTTTGTTTTAAATTTTAATGATGAGATTAACTAATTTTCTCTGTTAGGACATAATTAAAACTGATGGACTGGGGCAATGGTTCTCAACCAGGGGCTATTTGGCAATGTCTGGAAATATTTTTGGTTATTACAACCGGGTAGGGGAGTGCTATTGGCATCTAGTAGGTAGAAGCCAGGAATGCTGCTAAATATTCTACAATGCACAGGACAGCCCTCTACAACAAAGAATTACTGGCCCAAAATGTCAACAGTGCTATAAATTCCTGGCCTAAAAGCATTAGAAAAGTTGAAAGTATTTTATAACCTTTATTACTGAATTAGGGGGAAAATATACTTTTAGAAACAAAATGGGTTGGATTTACATTTAAAACTGTTTGTGAGCTTCAAATAATTTCTTTTGATTGTTAATCTTTTTCATTTTTTTAAACCATAAAACAGAAACTAGGGTAATTTCATTGTTTCTAGGAAAATGATTTAGAATATTTTGAATGTTAGTGAAATCTATTTAGGGAAGAACTGAGGTATGTGTAAGTGGAGGTGGCATGATTGTTTGTGCGTACATTTGTAGAGTAAGAGAAAAACGTAAAACCAAATGGCATAATGGCTCCAGCCTTTCACCTTCTGGTAAGTGGAAAATTTATTCAGCACCAGTGTAGCAGTGGTTGTCAACCTGTTTACTGTTTCTAATTAAGAGTGCTTCTTAATTTGGGATACAGTAGAAGGCTCTTCCCTTTTTTTTTTTTAATACTGGTGCTTGTTTTGTTTAGCAGTATAATTGGAAGGAGACTTTCTAGGAAGATGATTGTTCCAGTCTCTTGAGATATCTCAACCTTTTATTACCCCATGAGATAATTCTGTATTTTAGTATGTATTGTGAAAACTATAAAACTGGAATCCCATTTCAGAACAAAGTATCAACATTATGTTCTTCTTTATAGTAACAACTTTACTGAGAAATAATTCACATACCATAAAATTCTTTTAAAATATACAATTCATGATATCTCAACCTTTTATTACCCCATGAGATAACTGTATTTTAGTATGTATTGTGAAAACTATAAAACTGGAATTTCATTTCAGAACAAAGTATCAATATTATTTTCTTCTTTATAATAACAACTTTACTGAGAAATAGTTCACATACCATAAAATTCTTTTTAAAATATACAATCCATAATTTTTAGTATATTTACAAGGTTTTGCATCCATCATCTTCAAATTTTAAAATATTTTTATCATCCTAAAAAGAAACCCTATAGTCCTTAATAGTCATTGCCCATTCCTCCCTTTCCCCAGCTCCACCACTGATAGTAACCACTATTGCACTTCCTCTTTCTGTGGATTTGCCTATTCTGGACATTTCATATAAATGGAATCATATAATATGTGGCCTTTATGATTGACTTATTTTACTTAGCATAATGTTTTCAACATTTATCCATGTTATATCATGTGTCAGAGCTTCATTCCTTTTTATGGCCCAACAGTATTCCAATATATGGATATACCACATTTTGTTTATACAGTCATCTGTTGATAGACATTTGGATTGTTTACATCTTTTGACTATTGTTAATAGTGTGAACATTCACGTACAAGTACCTGTTTTAAATTATTTTGAGTATATATATCTAGAAGTGAAATTACTGGGTCATATAGTAATTCTATGTTTTACTTTTTGC
>NW_017732315.1:322504-324408 GCF_001890085.2 Hipposideros armiger
TGTTCCCCTCCCCCAATTCCCCAATAAAATCTTAAAAAAAAAATCACTAGCACGGAATTTTGTGAACCATCGTTGGTACTGACGTCCTTGTAGAGCATTGTCACCATAAACTTTATGCAACTTTTCACAAGCTTGACGCGCATTCTTCCCTTTATGGAAGTAAAGCAGTAAAATATGGCAAAAATGCAGTTTGGTTTTCCGTCTTCAACTTGTTGTAAGATCAAAACTGAACCAAATCGCTCAATATTTTTCTTTTAGAATGAAGCTAGAACTGTCATCTGTCAAATGACATAGCAATAACGTAGATGTGAATGACTCTAGTACTTCCAAAAATGAACTAGTGCCATCTGTTGCAAACATGCGTCATGACTTTTCCGACAACCCAATACTTACTGGATCTCGTGCTTCAGGGTTTCACAAAGCTGCAATCAAGGTGTCAGCTGGGGCTGCCATCTTATCTGAGGCTCAACTGGGAAAGGATCTGCCACTAATATGGTTGCTGGCAGCATTCAGTTCTTTGTAGACTGCTGAATTGAGGGCTTCAGATTCTTGCTGGAGGCTGCCTTCAGTTCCTTGCCATGTGTCCCTCTCCATATGGCAGCTTTATTCTTCAAAGCCAGCAAGTGAGAGAGCCTCCTAGAAAGATGGGTTACAATCTTGTATAACATCATTACATTTAGGTTGAAGTTAATTCTTTTTAATGTTTTAAATTTAGATTAAAGCCACCTTTGCCATATTGTATTGGTTAGAAGTAAGTCACAAGTCCTGCCCAGGCTCAAGGGGAGAGGATCACATAATGGCATGGACACCAGGAGGCAGGGATCATGGGGGCCAACCTAGAGTCTGTTGCCACAAACAGATTGCAGCGGGAGTACAAAAAAGCCAAAAATCTAATTTGGAGAGGGAGGATGGTCTTTTTGAGAAAGTGAAATTTAAGCAGTGACATGAAGGGCTAGTAGGAACTAGCTAAGTGAAGGAGTAAGTTGGACATGAGCATTCCAAGGGGGAAGGAACAGTCGACTCACATGCCTAGATGAGTGAAGTGTGAGGTGCAGTTGAGCATCTGAAAGAAGTCTAGAATGGCTAGAGCAGAGAGGGTCAAGGGGAGATTGGTAAGAGATGAGATGATGTTGCAAAGGTAAGCAGGGATTTGTTGTTCAGGACCTCATCATTTGCAGAGGTCCTCAAGGATGAGGATTTTGGACTTTATCTTAGATTGCTTTTAAGCAAGGGCGTAATATGTTTTGATATGAATTATACTTCTGATGAGGGGTTACTATCCAAAATTTATTTTAAAAACTCATACAACTCAACACCAAAAACCCCGAAATAATCCAAGTAAAAAAATGGGCAGAGGACCTGAATAGACATTTCTCCAAAGAGGACATACAGATGGCCAATAGACATATGAAAAGATGCTTACCATCACTTAATCATCAGAGAAACACAAATAAAAACCATAATGGGATACCACTTCACTCCTGTCAGAATGGCTATCATCAATAAATCAACAACAAGTGTTAATGAGGGAGAAAAGGGAACCCTTATGTACTTGTTGGTGGGATTGCAAATTGGTGCAGCCACTATCGAAAACAGTATGGAGGTTCCTCAAAAAATTAATAGAAACTACTTTATGACCCAGCAGTTTCACTCCTGGGTATTTATCCAAAGAAACCCAAAACACTAATTCGAAAAAATATGTGCACTTCTGTGTTTATACTGTAGTGCTATTCACAATAGCCAAGATATGGAAACAACCGAAATGCCCATTGATAGATGATTGGATAAAGAAGTTATGGTACATTTATACAATGGAGTATTACTCTGCCATGAAAAAAGAATGAAATCTTACTATTTGCAACAACATGGATGGTTGTAGAGGATATTATGCTAAGTGAAATAAT
>NW_017732315.1:324764-327730 GCF_001890085.2 Hipposideros armiger
TCAGATGAGTAGTAGATTTGTTGGGGTATCAGTTTGTGAGGGGTGTAAATGTCTAATCATTATGTTGTTTTGTACACCTGAAACTAATAATAAAGAATTAATTTTTAAAAAGACCACCCCACCCCACTCCCGAAAAAAAAAAGTTGACTACGTATTTTGTCACCAAAAAAGGACTTATTTGGGAAAAAGAAAGGATTGCAATTTGGTATGTGAGGACATGGTGAGCCATATGCATGAACAGAACCAAAGATGGAGAATATACTTTATAGAAGGGAACAGGAAGTTAAGGGGAGGAGCTGTTACAATCATAAAGCTATGTTGTAAGCATAGTTATCCTGTAGGGCTCTTGCAGTGACATAGAGTGTGATGGTTCTCTCACAGGCCCTACTTCTTCCCACAGGCCTTCTTAATTTTTGTCTAGGTTAAGGTCTATGTCATAAATTTTAACAGTACCTACCTTATGGGGTTGTTGAGAAGATATAATGAGCTAATATATATAAAGTACTTAGAATAATATCTAGCACACAATACAGCCTACATGAGGGCTAGTTATTATTATTTCTATTATGTGTGCAGTTACAATCTGTTGAGTTATTTGTGCTAAGTACTGTTTTAAGAACTTGTATACATTATCTTTTCATATTACCACAACAATCATATAAGTAGTTATACTTCCATTATATAAATGAGAAAACGGGGGTTCAGAAATGTTTAGTATCTTGCCAAATATATCACAACAAGTAAATGGTACAGCTAGGACTTGAATTACTAGCTATCTAATTGAAAAATGGAGTATTACATGTAATTTTGATCCAGTATACAAGAAGTAGATTATTTTATTAATTTTTACATGTTTGTGCTATAATTTTGGGACACACACACACACAGACACACACACACACTTTCTTACAGAGTTCAACCTGATTCAATTTGTATGGCAAGTATAAAACTAGTTATATAAGATAGAGGCTTAAGTTCCCACTTTCTCCCCCGGTTTATTTTCCTAAATTGACAGCACTATGTCTGGAAACACCAACCTATAAGAAACAGTAAACTTACAAACTGAAAGAGCCAGATATCTGCCATCTGTTTGGTACTGAAAAATTGATTTATTCACATTCATGGTTACACGTTTATTATTTAGTACACATGAAGCTTGTCATGCAAACTCTTCAGTCTGTAGAGGTATTAACAGTTGTGGTATAAGGAAAGTAAGGGGAACATTTCAGTATGTGAATGTTATTTTATTCTGGGATGTTTTATTTTTGTGCTTGGGAAAGCTTTTGTGTTCTCTGGTAGCCTTGTCTGCTTTGAGAAGTAAGATACTGGGTCTCAAAATACTATTGTTGTAAAATGGTCTCAGTGCCCCAACTGACTGTAATTTTTTAGCCTCTTAAAAATTTTCAAGAGAGTGCATCTTTTCTCTTTTAATTGTGATCATTGTTGCAACCTGAATCTACAAAAACTTAAGGATTTTTCTTAAATTGCCTATATTTTACTTCAGGATTGTGTTTGTCCTTTATATGCTTCTCTGAGATCCCCCTGTAAAAAGTGTTTTTATCAGCACTGTGTATGTGGTCCTGTTCTAACAAGATGTAATGCCTGCATATTTTAATAACCACTGTGTCAGAAAAGAGGTAAGCTCTATGTCCTGGAGGTAGATAAGGCAGCTATTGTAAGATGACTAAAAACTGGACAGTGAGGATGATGTGAGGTAGTACATATTTTATCTAAGGGTGAAGGTTAGGAAAAAGCCTAGTAGGCATTTCTGACACACCAGTTTTCAGTTTTTGCTCTGATTGATATGTCAGTTTATACCAAGGTGATTTGGGAACAAAATTATGAATTTAAGGACTGATCTGAACCACCCCCAACTTAAAAACATGATCTATAAGCAAGATGTGCTTGTGTGTGTGCTTGTCTGTCTCCTCATATCAAATCAGCCGTTTCAGAATTAAACTGCCCCAGGCAGTGAGAGAATTAAGGTAACTCTCAATGTCAACAATGGCATTAAGGAAGAATGAAAATAGAGAAAACCCTTAATTGTACAATATTACTCTGGCATGAAAGCAGTGTTATGGAGAAATTGAGCATATTTTTAACCATCAGAAAACTGTTTTCAATCTCAAAAACAGTCAAGGAAAAAAGTATGGACAGAGATGACCAAAACAACAAGGATTTAACCTTGAGAAGTATCTTTATTTGGGGGAGTGTGGAGAAGAAGAAAAAGACAAACAGCCGTCAGAGATAGCTTCCTAAGGATCAGGGAAGCTGCCAAATCTACCAAAGACAAATTTCAAGGGGCTGACACCATATTACAGAGGTTTACAAAAGAAAGACTAAAGAGGAAAAGAAACTTCCCTCTCCACCTCCTACCCGCTTTTTAAAGGAGTTGAGCATTGAAAAGCCTGGCAGAAAGAGGATAATAGCAGTCTAATGCTTAGAGCTCTGCACCTTGGAAATGGCTTTGTTCCATAGCCTTATTGTTTGTCAGAACTACTTCTTGCTAAATTTTCTATTGTTTTTCTTATTGCATTTATCTGGTTTGGCATCCTCTTGGAGGTATAGGGGGTTCAGTGTTTTGGAGGTGTGTGAAATGATGTGTTTTAAAGGAGAATCTGTATTTGTATCACATATCTACTTAAGGTTCGCACACAGAAGTGTGTGATTGTAGCTTTTGGCCATGTTCAGTACATTTAATGTTTCCTCCAGAGCTGATGTGGGAAGTTGGCTGCTAATTAGTAAAGAATTTTGCAGATGTCTCTGTGCGCTGAGCTCAGCACTAGGTGACATCAAGGGATAATTTATCAGGTAGCAAATTTTACTGTGTGCATATTGCTATGCAGAAATAGCTTCCAGGGGCCGGCCAAGTGGCGCATTGGTTAAGAGCTGGCTTGGGACGCCAGCTCTGAGTAGCAGGGCCCTGGTTCGGTTCCCACATGAGGGCCAGTGACACTGCCCTCTAC
>NW_017732315.1:330110-331364 GCF_001890085.2 Hipposideros armiger
TATGCTTGTTTTTAATTATCTTTTGTTCATTTCTAATTTTATTTCATAGTGGTCTAGGAATGTGGCTTTTGAACCACATTGATTTTTGGCAATTTTTTGAGAATTCCTTTATGATGTAGTACCCATGCATTTTGGTAAATTTTTTCATGTATACTTGAAAAAAACACACCAAAAAAACAAAAACGAACTCACCTTTGTCGGGGTAGGATTAGATCAAGCATGTCAATTTTATTAAAATGTGCTATATCCATACTCATTTCTTGTCTGCTTGAGCTTTTATTCTCTGCAAGGTAGGTTAAAATATCCCATGAAGGTTGTGGATTTGTCAAATCTACCTTGTAGTTTGTCAGTTTTTGCTTGATATATTATAAAGCTATGCTGTTAGATACATATAAGACCATGCTTATTATTATCCTGACAAAATAATTATTATGTAGTGTGCACACAATGCTTTTTTCCTTAGGTCAGTTATTCTTAACCTTATCTGGCCCAATGTTCTTTGCATTATCTGGGTTCAAATTCTGGTTCTGCCATTTACTAGATGTATAATCTTGAGAAAGTCATTTAATCTCTGCCTCATTTTCCATAGCTATAAAATGGAGGATATTAATAACACCTACCTCACAGAATTATTTTAAGGATTAAACTAGTTAATATATATAAAGCAGTTACACAGTAGAATCTGGTATGTAGTAAGTGCTATAAATGTTACCTATGTTATTGATATTATAACAGATTTTTATGATGAAAAATATTTTATATTTAAAGTTAGCCAACTGGATTCAGTTTAGGTGATCCCAGTTTTGTTGGCAACATCCAAAGCATCATAGTCAGGAGCCAGTTGAACATATGCCTTCTTCTTTGCATCAGGCCTGATCAGTATTTGACCTTGCCCACATCAGTTTCATAGAGCTGCTTCTTCACAGCTTGTTTGATCTGGTGCTTGTTGACCTTGACATCCACATTGAACACAAATGTGTTGTTGTCTTCTATCTTCTTCATGGCTGACAGAGTAGTCAGGAAGAACTTGATGATGACATAGTGGTCAAGCTTGCTTCTCCTGGGGGCGCTCTTCTGAGGATATTTGGCCTGCCTTCAGAGCTGCAGTGTCTTGGGCCGTCGGAAGGTGGGTGATGTGCAGTTCTTTATTGTTGTGGCTATGGACGCCTTTCAGCACTGCTTTCTTGGCCTTGAAAGCCTTTGCTTTGGCTTCAGCTTTGGGAAGGGCAGGGGCCTCCTTTGCTTTTGGTGCCA
>NW_017732315.1:332404-334359 GCF_001890085.2 Hipposideros armiger
GTCTGATTTTCTGAAATGTTGACCAATTCTTAATGATCTGAACAAAACAAAAAAGCAATTTTTCCTCAATTTAGAAGATAGTTGCATTCTTAGAAAATTTAGTATATATTAAATCCATGCATGATGTCTTTGTTTGTATGTAAAATGGAGTTAAAATCCAAGTTGAGGTAATAATAAATATGCTCTTCATTTACTTCAATGTCTGACAAGACTTACGAATTTCATACAGAACATGGAACAATGCTTCCTTGTACAGTACTGTCCTGTACCCTTCAGGATGTCTAGCATATCTGGCTGGCAACACGCCCTGTCCCCAATCATTGTTTTACCCAAAATATTTCACCTGAAAACTTCAGAAACACCTCCAAAGTGAGGTGGCATAGCCTCTGTTGAAAACTACTGCTTTAAACTCTATTTACCTCATGTTAATATTACTATACCATCTTACCGTATACTTTTTGTATACTCACTGTGATTTCTTGACTGGAAGTCCTAAGCCAGTCACTTACTAGTTAACTTTATGATTAATTGCTTTGTGACAGTTTATGTTGTCCTTATTGTGATTTCTCTCCTTACTATTTCTCTGAACTCGTTAGAGGTTTATCCTTTTCCCCTCTAGAAAATAAGCTTCCTGACGCAAGTTAACAATTTCAGTTCAGCGAACATTTTTTGAACAGTCAACTACTAAATGCTAGGCTTGTGCTAGAGAAGAGATTCTCAACTTGTATGTATCTTTTAAGAATACATTCTCTTACAAAGCCATAGTATCATTATTTATACCTTAGACAATTAATTTTAATTCAGTAAAATCATTTTATATACAGTCCCTATTAAAATTTCCCTATTTGCTTCTAAAAAATCTGTTAATAGCTTTTTTGACCCAGAATCCAATCAGGGTCTCATACCTTGATTTCATTTCAGTGGTTATGTCTGTTAACCTCTTTTAACCTAGAATATTCGCACACATTTTGTTTGTTTGAAGAGTACAGTTGTCTTTTAGATATTCTGGATATGTCCAATTGTTCCCTTATGATTAGACTTGAGTTAAACATTTCAGCAAGTTATCATCAGAAGGTTGATAATGTTGGGTATTTCACTTTTGGTAATGTTAAATATGACCCCTTGGTTAGGGTTCAAGCTACCAGATAGCTCTATTGTAAAGGTATTTTTTTTTTTTAAAGATTTTTATTGGGGAATTGGGNATATTCTAGGAATGGAAATCCTGTGATGAGTCTGGAAGGGTAGGCAGGGACCAGAAAATTAAAGATTTTTTTTTTTGATCCAGAGTCACTGGAGGTTTGTGTTTTTCATTTTATTAGTTTTTTCCCCCCTCCTTAAATCAGCTTTTAGTTTGTTGAACCTCTGTATTGTTTCTTTGTTTTCTATTTCATTAATTTTTTCTTTTATCTTTATTATTTTACTTTCTTTTCTAGCATTTTTAGTTGAACTCTAGCTCATTTAGTTTTAATCTTTTGCAAATTAGGATTATCTTTGGCAGTATGTTACAGAAATGGGAACATAGTGACTTATTCAAATAAGAGATTAATTTTTCTCAAGAAATTTTGAGAAATTCCTGTGCTGTGCAGCTGCTTGAGGAAGTCATTAACAATCCAACCTTTTTCTAGCTTCCTCTGTCTGTAATGTATGGTGTTTGTCCTTTTGGTTACAAGATAGCTGCTTTTGATGCAAGCACTACATCTTTGCTCCAGTCGATAAAAAGGGGAAGGAAAAAGAACTTCATCAGAAAAACAGTAGCCTTCTCAGAATCCCCACCTAGCAATTCTCACTTAGTCTCCTTACTAGGGACTATGTCACCTGGATACCCTCGCTGCAAGGGAGATTGCCAGATTGAATTTTTTAACTGAGAGCATTGCCATCTAATTGGGGTTCTGTCAGTCAAGCAAAGGGGAAAAAATAGATGTTGGGTAAACAGTTAGTATTGTCCACTATGCTTG
>NW_017732315.1:339419-351790 GCF_001890085.2 Hipposideros armiger
CGCTCACTCTGGCTGCTGGCTACACATGGTAGCCCATGGCAACCCATTGCAGCAGGGGTTGCAGCCTACGCTGTCTCCGGCGACTCATGGCAGCCCAGCTCCAGGTTGAGCTGTTGTTCAGCATCTTAGCTGTAGAGGGCAGTGTCACTAGCCCTCATATGTGGGATCCGAACCGGGGCCCTCTGGCATCCCAAGCCAGCTCTTAACCAATGCGCCACTCGGCTGGCCCTATATAAATAATTCTTATGCTGTATTTAATTCTCCTCTTTCTAATCTGACTAGCCATATAGTTTATTGTTTATCCCTTTCTAGATGGTAAACGCCAGAAAATTTTGACAAAATCTTATACTCCTTTCTGTTTACATCCTCCCCACAACCTTTGCCACCAAGAAAAAAAAAAAAGAAAAGAAAAGCACTCTTTTCCTCATCACCTCACCCCCAAAGAAATCACCTGGATAAATAAATGATTTGC
Organism: Hipposideros armiger; assembly: GCF_001890085.2. Classification (NCBI taxonomy): domain Eukaryota; kingdom Metazoa; phylum Chordata; class Mammalia; order Chiroptera; family Hipposideridae; genus Hipposideros; species Hipposideros armiger. The sequence goes on from NW_017732315.1 coordinate 339,892, forward strand.
TGGCCCTTAGAAATTATATTAGAAGTATTTAACTGTTGCTATTGTTCTCACTGTGCCCTTACAATGTGCCAGGCCTCCTAGGCACTGTAAGACAAAGATGAATACAATATACTTCCTGGTCTCAAGATGCTTTATAGCCTAGTGAGATATTTACATATAGAACTATGTGATAAATGGTATACTGGTGTTTATGAATGTTGTTCTGAGGTAGTATAAAGAAGGAAACCACGAATAGTTTCCAGAGAGAGTCAAGGAAGGCTTCAGCGAGGAGGGGATGTTTGAGTGTGGCTTGAAAGATAAGTAGAATTTGAGGGGCTAAATAGAAGAAAGGAGAAGAATATTTTATGCAGATGAAAGCCAAAATACAATGAGTTAAGAACATATGCATCATCTTGTCCACTTGTTTAAGGAAGTAGGGTTTTGTTGTTTTTTCTGATTAGTTTGAAACACAGATTGTTTATTCCTGAATTTCACATTGTTTTAATATCAAACTTTCTTAAAAGCAGACGTTTTGTTAAAAAGTCAGAGTGATAGTTTTCAGATGATGGAAACAAAAAGGGGTGTAAATGTCTAACTATTACATTGTTTTGTATACCTGAAACTAATAAAAAAAATAAGAGTGACTTTCAGAATGGAGAGTTCTTATTAAAACACAGATGTCTTCTGTAAATAGAGTTGGAAAAATACTGTCAATGTGTTCTTTGTATATAAATGTCTCTTTTAACTTATCCATGCAGGATCTGAAAAGGAAAGTCACTTCTCTTTTATCAATCACGAGGTACATGACAACAGAATCATTGATGCACTAGGAAGAGAGTTGGGTTCCAAATCTCACTAAGTGATCTAGAAGAGGGGAGAGACAGCCAATGTTCTGCCTCTGTTTTTCTGATCAGAGTTCCTGTGGCTCTGAGTGTTTTCCTTCTTCCTCCCTCTTCTTCTGTCTGGACACTCTGAACCTTGTTTCTTTGAATTCTGAGATAAGCTGTGATATCTGTCCTGTATTAATGATATGCTAAACTTCTGGGGCTATTGTCATTTCAAGGAATTTCTGGAGATTGAAGAGTTAAGCAGATTGTCGTTTTCTACTGGAATTTTCAATTGGTCAAGTACAACATTACTGAAATAATACTCTTCAGGTCCATAGGATGATGACATTTTTGCATAGTAAGTCCCTTTTGTGCAAGATCTGACATGACTTTTTTAAACCAGAAAGTAATGAGGTCCTTGGCACTTTATTTTTCTATTGCCTCATTCATAATTTCTCAGTAGGAAACACACATCTCAGTGAATAATTGAGTTTGTTTTGGCTAAGAAAAACTATTTTCTCTGGTGACCTTCCTTTGCTACTACTGAGACCACATTTAGAAGGTGAAAACATAGTTAATTTTCTTGCAAGTAAAGTATTGTGATTTTTGAAACCTGTGGAGTATGGATTTAAGTTATGAAATAATTTTTTACATGTAAAATAGATTGAATTCTGTAGAGGATGAATGTTTTAGAAGTGGACTTTCCACTGTATGTATGGGTAATAGTGTGTGTGGTGTGGCTTATGTTTTGTATCTGACTTGAGTGTGTTTAAATGATTATAAGGTACTTTGGGCTGGGTTACTACATTAGCTTTAAAAGGTTCATCGACTTTTTTCTATATTTAACATGCAATGCTTTTTTTTTCTCTTATAGATATGTATTTTATGGTGCTTGGAGATTTTGAGGATGTGTCTTTAGTGTCCTATAAAGACATTTTTATTGTCCATTAAGTGTTATATAAGGCTTATGTGTATATCTCTTCTGTACACACTTAAAAGTCTACGAAAGGGACTTTTTCCTGTTAGTGTCCTAAGATTCAGCAATGTTGGCCATGAGGAAACAGCCTAATAAATGTTCCCAATTTTTTTCTAGGGTACTACAAAAAAGAAGACATGATTTCTTGAGGTGTTATTAACAATGTTTTTCTGGCCAGCTTAATGTGAAACAATTTTGCACTTAAATAAATTCATCTTCATTAATGGAAGTGAGACCCTAATGTAATCAGAGTTTACAGAAAAAACACCCCCTATCATGTCTATTTTATCTAAACTGGCACTAACACACCATGGCATGTTCTGCATGTGGAGACTTTGACCTCATATGTAGCTGCTGCCCTTAGCCTCTTGTTCTGTGTTATTTTCCAGGTACGCCACCGAGCTTCTGGTCAGGTGATGGCTCTTAAGATGAACACGTTGAGCAGTAACCGGGCAAACATGCTGAAGGAAGTGCAGCTCATGAATAGACTCTCCCATCCCAACATCCTTAGGTAATGGGCCTTTCTTTACTTCTGGGGATCAGTGAGAAAGCTGAAACATTATTGGAGGCTTGTTAGAACAGCATTAACAGCCAAAAAGAGGGATTCATGATTTCCTGCTGAATCTATCTTGCTGGGGTTTAGCTGTGTTGTAGGTCTTTTTTTACCTATTGAGACATACTTTTCTGGTAATTAACTGCATTTAATAAAGCAACTTCCTTCTGTCTCTCAAATTGCTTCACTCTTAGTAGCAGCTCATTAGACCAGTTGTTTTCTATTGCTGAATTAGTAATTTATCAAAAAGAAAATACTGTAGTCTTTATAATTATTTAATTGCTTTATGAGGAATTGTAATTAAATCAGTGAATGAAAATTAAAATTAAATTATACCCTACTATCTACCCTTAACTTTTAGCACTCACTTGAGGTGACATAGTTTACTTAATTTTTTTTTTTTAAACTGGGGAATTGGGGGATGGGAACAGCGCTGAGGAGTTGGGGGAAGGGGAGCAGACAAGTTATTGTCGTTTTGTTCTTTAGTCTAGTTGTGGAGGACGTTGCTTCACTGGCCCAAGTTGGCACCATCATTGTGTTCTTCCCGGGCGAGGCAGATCAGTTGCCAGCTTCTGGACGGCTGCTCACACTGGCTGCTGGCCGCTCAGGCTGGCTGCTGGCTACACATGGTAGCCCATGGCAACCCACTGTAGTAGGGGCTGCAGCCTATGCAGATCAGTCGCCAGCTTCTGGACGGCCGCCCACTGCGGCTGCTGGATGCTCATGCTGGCTGCTGGCTACACACGGTAGCCCATGGCAACTCACTGCCACAGGGGCTGCAGCCTACGCCGTCGCCAGCGAACTCACGGCAGCCCAGCTCCAGGTTGAGCTGTTGTTCAGCATCTTAGCTGTAAAGGGCGTTGTCACTGGCCCTCATATGTGGGATCTGAACCGGGGCCCTCTGTTGTCCCAAGCCAGCTCTTAACCAATGCGCCACTCAGCCGGCCCTACCAGCAACCTTATTGATAGGAGCATGTGCTCCCACCAGCTGAGCCATCCGACCGCCCATTGGCAGCTCACCGGCAGCTCAGCTCAGGTGCAGCTCTCTAGCCTGTGTGGGAATCGAACCAGCAACCTTGTTGCTCAGAGTTCCACACTCTTAACCAACTGAGCCACTTGACTGGCCCTATAGTTTATTTTTTTAAAGGAGAGTTATTTTTATATATAATTTACTCTAATTATTATTATTATCATGATGATTTTTTTAATGAGGTGAGTATATTTCCAAATGAAACTATGGGGGAGGAAGAAACTTTACCCTCTTAGGTTCCTTTGGCTGGTCTAATAATTAAATCTATATGAGACAGATTAACAAGAGAAAATAACCACATTTAATTATATATACATGAGAACCCCACATACATGAAAGAGTCAAAGACCCCCACATACATGAGAGGTTCAATGACAGAAAGGCAAAGTGAGATATACATGATATTCTGAGCTAAGGATGAAGTAAGGCACATTGGGACTTCAGAGGGTCATTGCAGGGCCGATAAGAAGAGCAGATGTTGGGCCGGCCGAGTGGCGCGTTGTTTAAAGAGCTGTCTTGGGATGCCAGCTCTGAGCAGCAGGGCCCCTGTTTGGATCCCACATGAGGGCCAGTGACACTGACCTCTACAGCTAAGATGATGAACAACAGCTCGACCTGGAGCTGGGCTGCTGTGAGTTACCGGCAACGTTGTAGGCTGCAGCCCCTGCTGCGGTGGGCTGCCATAAGCTACCGTGAGTGGCCTGCAGCTGGCATGAACAGCCAACAGCCGATGTGAGCTGCAAGAGCCACTGTAAGTGGCCGTCCAGAGGCCGGCGACTGATCTGTCTCATCCGGGAAGAGCACAATGATAATACCAACATTGGCCAGTGAAGCAACATCCTCCACAACTAGACTGAAGAACAAAAGGACAGCAACTTGTCTGTTCCCTTTCCCCCGATTCCCCAGCGCTGTTCCCCTCCCCCAATTCCCCAATAAAATCTTAAAAAAAAAGAAGAAGAGCAGATGTTCAGTAATTAGTAGTTCACCCTGCCATATACATAGGTCAAAGAAAGTTATCTCTGATAATTTCTTATCATGGGCAAGGCCCCTAATTCAGATTCTTCTAGGTAGTTAAAGGGGTGTGGGACAGAAGTTTCTCTTGAGCCTGTAGAATCTAGGTTGTCTTTAGCTCAAAATAATCTGCATACCACAGAGGCACATCTTGGGGTGACTTGTTCTGAGCCCCCACAAAACCTAATAAGACAATTTAAGTCAATATATATTTCAGTAGGGTTTATGTTAAGACCATTTGAAAAGTTAAAAGTGCTATTTACCTAGGGTCATTTATTGCTGATATTTATATTGGACTAGAGAGAAATCATATAGCTTAAGTATGATTTACATGTTTGGTCAGTGGTAGTAAATGGTGGAATTAGATTATACTGCTTATTAGAAACTTTATCTTTATATAGAATCATTGGCTTCCTGGTCCACTACAAAAATGTTCAGCCAGTATTTTTATTATGATAACTTTCTTCCCAATCCACAAATCATATTAACACATTTTTCAAGCATCTAGTATATGCTTGGTGATGTGTCAGACATCAGAAAGGTATGAAGGTATATATAAAATGGAATGTCTGCTAGTAAGGATTTTACACTCTAATTGGAGATCTAAGACTTTCGCGTACATACAAGAAAAGAGAGCTAATAAAAATCAGCTAGGACACCACTTGGGTAGAGTAAACTCTAAGTGCTATAGAAGTACAAAGGAGTGAGAGATCATATTGACTTGGCAGAGCCAGGGAAGCTTTCTTGGAGGAGGTTGACTCGAACTGGAATTTTAATTTTAATAGGATTCTAGAAGATAGGGAAGGAACACAGAAAGGAGTAAAATAGTAATAAAGCATGTAAGTTAAAAATGCAACGCTTTTTGAGGAGTCAGTGAATAAAAACCCATTTGGCTATTAATACCAATAATGAGAAACCATTTATTGAAAGCTTGTTGTATGGTAGATGCTTTGCCTATTTAAAGATTTAATCTTCACAACTACGTATTCTCCATTGAAGGAACTGAGGCCAAGAGATTGTGTTGGCTAAGGTATGTGACTTTGAGGCCTGGACTCTTCTACCATGCTTGTCCTAGAAGAACTGAGGATTTGATAGGATGGTATTGGTGGATAAAGGTAGAAAGGTAGGCTTGAGCCAAATAATTCAGAAATGCTTTGCATAAAACCGAGAAGACTGTATTTTATGCTCTGTGTATTGGATTCTGAGCAGGGACTAGTATGACAGAGGATAACTGATGGCAAACAGGATGGTTTAGTGTTGGGGAGACTGGGGGCCAAGAGATCAGCTAGGTGGCCTCTACAGTATTTGAGAGTAAGATGGAAGGAGTCTTGATTTGCTATTTTGCTTAGGAATTTTTAAGCTGATCATATTTTCATTTTCCTTAAAAAATAATGTTTTTATTTTTGTTACTATTGTATTATAGAAGTGATACATCATCACCATGGAACATTTAGAAACTAGAGTTAGCAAAAACAAGAAAATAAAAATTGCCCTTAATCTCAGCACCTAGGGATCAAACTAGTATTAACATTTGATATATTTCCTGCCAATCTTTTTAATTTCACCACTTTTCTTACTCTCTTCACTGTGAACTTGACTTGTGAATGCATGGGAAGATTGACTTTAAATAAATTTTCTTTCATCACAGCAAAATTTTAAAAATATAGTTGTTATATAATAGAAGCAGTATGGTATAGTATAATGATTAGAAATGAAGGCTCTAGATTCTAGATCAAGCTGTCTGGATCCAAATCCTGGATCTTGGGAAAGTTACTTAATCTGGCTGATCCTTTGTTTTCCCATCTATAAAATGAGGGTAGTGACAGTAAATACCTCACAGAGTTGTTATTGAGAATTAAATAAGTTAGCACATATGGATAGCACCTAGAATAGTACCTGGCTTGTGTTAAGTGCCCAGTAAATGTTAGTTATTAATACTAGTTGCTTTTCCTCTGGCTAGTTCTTTAAATGGCCTATTGAGGCCTGTCTTTTATCATTTATTCACTCACCAAATATTAGTTGAATGTCTGCCACTGTTTTTATTGTTTATTTATTTATTTTTATTTTTTAATTAGCTTCAGGTATACAAAACAATGCAATAGTTATACTTTTCACCCCTCACAAAGTGACAACCCCCCTCTCCCAATCCACTGCCCTCCCACCCCCGATATTGTTCATATCTATTACAATTCCATTGACTCCAATCCCCATACTGTACTCCACATCCTGTGACTATATATATACTAAATTATAGTTGACATACAATATTATTCAACGGCAGCTTCAGATATACAGTGCAGTGGTCAGGGCTCTACACCGTCCATGAAGTGTCACTGTTTTTAATACATTCAAGGTTTTCTGCTAGAGTAATGCTGTTGAATAGAACTTTCTGCAGTGATGGGAATGTTTATCTGTGCTATCCAATAGCCACATGTGGCTAATGAGCATTGAAATGTGGCTGGAACAAACAAGGCACTGAATTTTTTTATTTGATTTGATTTAAATTACCACATGAAGTTAGTGGTTACTGTAATGGACAATACCGGGCTACAGTCCACCTATATCTTTGCTCTTGTTTTGCTAAATATATATGTGTTTCAGCATAGAAACATGTGGTGTGATGAGACCAATGATATCATTCCTATTCTGATGTCTCCTTGTTCTACTTTCTTAGTCTCTCTCTTTTGGCCCCATTATTCAGGAATGACACACCCCTCCCTTTTCATTTACAAGTAGTATTCTTTGCTCTCAGCTAAGTTTTCTAATATATAAAAGGTAGTGTTAACTCTATCTTGATCTTCACAATAAGCCAACAAATGAAATAATGATAGTATATAAAGCCTATGGATCTGTTGTAATCCACAACAAGTATATAATACAAGAAAATTATAATTATTGTCACCCATGGTGGGTTTGCACTCTGATTATGACACTTAATTCTGCATAAGCCATCTGTCTCAAATATACTGCAGGTAAAAGCCCGGAAATAGTTTTCTTTTAAAAAGAAGCTTCTAATTGTTTGTATCCTTTATGTTTTTGTGTCTTCACTTTCGTTGTATATTTTGAATAAACAAAAGGAAATTGTCCAACTAGTGGCCTAGAGCAAGCAGTCCTCTTGGCTTTTGTTACCTAGAGGACAAAACTGGGTAACAAAACTATACTAACTATAACAGTAGAAACATTTATTATATTTACTTCCCTATGATGCCTTGAATATCAAACTTAAATATCAAATATTAAAAAATATAAGCATGACTATGTTCCAGTCTCAGAATTCTTAGAATTTTTATTTCCTAAACGCTTTTCTAGTTGTCTTAGAAATTTACTAATACTTTATTATTTTTTTTGTAATTAAAACATTTTGTGACTGTCAGTATGGCTTATAGTCTATTTTTAAGCTATAGGTATAAGCTTTCTTTTATAGGTGCAGAAGCTGAGGCAGAAGCATGAACCAAAGTTTTACCTCAAACTGAGATTATAATTGGGAAGGACCCAGCTCTCGGATTTTCACAGCCATGCCTCCGTGGGGCTGACCCCAGGAGGGAGGTTGCTGAGCCGATGAAGCTTTCAGTTCTCTTCTCTTTATCCACCCAGAACAGCTCCACTTTTTATCTGTTTTATATTGACTTCTGTATGAAGTTTTCAAGAAAGGTTCTCCTGCCTAAAAACAAAGAAAAAGTTGAAAAATCATTGTATTTGTGATTTGGAAAGTCTACTTGGGAAAGAAGGCTTATCTGCACGACCTGCCAGATGCTAGGCATCTAATCCTCTGGGCATGCCTTGGTCCTCTGCTGGCACAGCTGTTTTGTGCCCAGCAGGAGTGAGTGGGCTGAACTTTTACAGTTTTATTCTCTCCCTTTTTTGACCCCAACCTCCTTATTTCCTCTTTTCCTTTTATCTTTCTCCCTCCTAAGATTTCCAGTTAGAAGGAAAAGGTAAGTCCGAGAGGCAGTAGGTATATATATTTTGTTTGTGTGTATATATTTTTTTAATACATGGATACAGTTAAGATTGGTGGTTTTATCATCAGTTGCTCTAAGTTATCAGTGAAAAAAAGGAACAATAAAGTACTTTGTTGAGTGCAGGGACTGATTGTTTGGGCCTCTTGTGAATAAGGTTGTTTATGCCAAGAAGTCTTGTCCTCAAGATCTGTAACCCAATTCCATGCCCTGCTCACTTCCACTCCCCAATGCCCTTTACGAGGACCTGTACCAGGATTTGTTCTCATACTTCTTTGTTATTCTTCATGCCATGAGAAATTTAATATTTCTTTTAGACTCCTCATTCACATTCCTATGCTAACTTATTTTTTAGGCCACATTCTGAACTTATTTTCCTATCTACTAATTTTTGTTCAGAATTATTTTAGCTCTCCTTCAAAATCCATTTGCAACAATATGATTGCCATTTTGTTAAAATGGAGAATATGCTTTCAATTCTACAAATATTTACTTGGAATTATTCATACTCAGTCCAACCCTGTGCTAGGACATACCATGGTGAATACAAGAGATGTAGAGGGCTATTGTCTCCCAGACAGTCTCCTTAGGAAGTAAACTGTATATTTAGGAAACAGACTAGTATCAGCTAATGCTATAAGGATATGGCAGGATATTTTTTTAACCTCAGTTATTAAAATAGCTATCTTTCCAGTTACCCATTCTGAATGTACCCGAATCATCTTTAGTTTTGTCCTTTTATTTCGTCTAAATCAGAAACTAAGCTCTTGATTCTAAATCTTCAAAGCCTTTTATATCTGTTCCTTCCCTTTTATACCGTATTTCCCCATGTATAAGACGCACCATTTTTTCAACAAATTTGGGGTCTAAAAACTGGGTGCGTTTTATACAGTGGTTGTAGATTTTTTTACTTGCATTTCCCGCAAGTGATGAGGAGTTGTATGACTTTTATGATGAATAAAACTTGAGTTAAATAACTTTGTGTAATACATTTTTTTAAAATTTCAGGCCCCAAAATTAAGGTGTGTCTTATACATGGGAGTGTCTTATATATGGGGAAATACGGTATCTGTCAGTTCAGCCCTCTTCACTTTTGCCTGGAGTGAATTATTTTCCCTATCTCTTAGCCCCCTGCCTCTCTTCTCATTTTTCCTGACCCGCAGCTCTAATTGTATAGCTTATTTCTTTAAAACCTTTTTGTGGCTTCATTGATTTCAGAATTGAGTAAACAATTCTTTAGACTGACAGCTAAGGTCTGATGTTTTTCCAGCCCTATCTTCCGTTATTCCTCTTATGTACTTAATACAACCCCATGATTTCCTAATTGTGTTCTCTTGGAAAAGTTATTTGATCTCTGGGCTTTGGTTTTTTCCTTTTTAACTAGGGACTGGACCAGATTAGTGGTTAGAAATCACATTGAATTAATGTTGAATAATTTGTAAGTGATCAGGTATCAAAAATATATTATCTCAGAGGTGTGTGTGTGTGTGTGTGTGTGTGTGTGTGTGTATGTGTGTCTTCCAAAATAAATGGGAAGCATTTAAAAATGGTGGCTTAGCTTTTTTGCAATGGGTTTGCCTCCAGAACACAGATGTCATGAAAACCACTGCTAAATCGAAGCCAAAATGGGAAAGGAAAAGACTCACCTCAACATTGTTGTCATTGAACATGTACATTCAGGCAAGTCTACCAGTACTGGTCATCTGATCTACAAATGTGGTGGGATTGACAAAAGAACCATTGAAAATTTTGAAAAGGGGGCTGCTGAGATGGGAAAGGGCTCCTCTAAGTGTGCCTGAGTCTTGGATAAATGGAAAGCTGAACGTGAGCATGGTATCACCATTGCTATCTCCCTGTGGAAACTCGAGACCATCAAGTATTATGTGACCATCATTGAAGCCCTAGGACACAGAGACGTTATCAAAAACATGATTACAGGCACATCTCAGACTGACTGTGCTGTCCTGATTGTTGGTAGTGACTTTGAAGCAGGTATTTCCAAGAATGGGCAGACTGGTGAGCATGGCTTTCTGGCTTGCACACTGGATGTGAAACAACTAATTATTGTTGTTAACAAAATGGATTCCACTGAGCCGCCCTACAACCAGAAGAGATACAAGGAAATCTTTAAGAAGTCAGCACCTACATTAAAAAATTGGCTACAACCCTGACACACTAGCATTTGTGCCAATTTCTGGTTGGAATGGAAAAACCATGCTGGAACCACTGGCAAGGCCAGTGGAACCATGCTTCTTGAAGACCTGGATTGCATCCAGGTCATCCAACTGGCAAGCCCTTGTGTCTGCCCCTTCAGGGTGTCTACACAATTGGTGGTATTGATACTGTTCCTGTGGATTGAGTGGAGACTGGTGTTCTCAGACCCAGCATGGTGGTCACCTTCGCTCTAGTCAGTGTTACAACTGAAGTAAAGTCTGTTGAAATGTACTATGAAGCATTTCAGTCTCTTTCTGGGGACAACGGGGGCTCATTGTCAAGAATGTGTCTGTCAAAGATGTTCGACATGGTAATGTGCCTGGTGACCCACCAATGGAAGCATATGGCTTCACAGCTCAGGTGATTATCCTGAACCATCCAGGCCAAATCGGTGCCTGATATATACACCTGTGCTGGATTATCACGTAGCTCACATTGCTTGCAAATTTGCTGAGCTGAAGGAGAAGATGGTTTGTCATTCTGGGGAAAAACTGGAAGATGGCCTGAAGTTTTTGAAATCTGGTCATGCTGCCATTATTGACATGGTTCCTAGCAAGCCCATGTGTGTTGAGAGCTTCTGACTGTCCTCCTCTGGTCCATTTTGCTGTTCGTGATATGAGACAGACAGTTGCTGTGGGCATCAACAAAGCAGTGGACAAGAAGGCAGCTGGAGCTGGCACAGTCACCAAGTCCGCCCAGAAAGCTCATAAAGCTAAATGAATATTATCCACAATAACGGCCATCTCAGTCTCTCAATCAGTGGTGGAAGAACGGTCTCAGAACTGTTTGTCTCAATTGGCCATTTAAGTTTAATAGTAAAAGACTGGTTAATGATCACAGTGCATCGTAAAACCTTCAGAAGGAAAGGTGAGAATGTTTTGCGGACCACTTGGGCTTTTCGTGTGTGGCAGTTTTTAAGCTACTTGTTTTTTAAATCAGTACTTTTTAATGTAAACAACTTGACGAAAAGTCTGTCACAGAATTTTGAGATTCATTAAAACAAAGTTTAATGAGAAACTGGTGTGTTCTTTTGGTCACTGTTGTACTTTCCTATAGTACTACTTAGGTAAAAGACATAAGTAAGAGTTAGCCATACCCTATTTCTTATGTTATATCTGCTGAAACTTTAGAATTTGATAATTCTGGGTTAACGTTTTTTTTTGTGGGGGGTGGGAACTTTGGGTTTTTTCACCTTGTCTTAAGATGAGGAATCATCTGTTTACATAGTAAAAAGTTATGGGAGGGATCTGTTGGTGCAACACTTCATAGGTTAGGACAGATAAGCAAAGAGTGACTTTGTTTATGTGTAAGCAGTTTATAAAAGGCCAAGTACTATAATTTTTTTTTTTT
>NW_017732315.1:356215-360891 GCF_001890085.2 Hipposideros armiger
TGAGCTGTTGTTCAGCATCTTAGCTGTGGAGGGCAGTGTCACTGGCCCTCATATGTGGAATCCGAACCGGGGCCCTCTGGCGTCCCAAGCCAGCTTTTAACCAACACGCCACTTGGCTGGCCCTCTTCAGTTTTTTTTTTAAATGTAAAATGGAGATAATAATAGTACCTACCACATAATCTTTTCATAAGGGTTAAATGAAGTAATCACTGTAAAGTACTTAGAACAGCATCTGATACATTGTAAGTGCACAATACATATTATCCATCATCATCATCATCATTATTTGTCTGTAAACTCCTTGAGGAAGGGGCCATCATGTTTATTTTCTAGCCCCTATTTAATCTTAATCCTTTGCCTGGCACTATGCTTAGAAAATATATGACAGGCAGTAAAAAAGTTTTAAGTGTTCTGTGTATCTATGGAGAGCACAAGCCTTGCACATAGTAATTTCTTGATACATGTTTGTTAGATTGAATTGTTCTTTTTTCTCCATACATTTCTTCCACTTCAATAGATAAATCATTGTGAGAGTGCTGTTTCAGAAGTATGCTTTTATCAGAGCATTTGAGATTTTGCTCCCCGGCATATGTCGTCACTTTGGCTCAAACTCTTATAAAAAATTGTTTTAAAAGTATGCTCACATAAATTGAAGTTTGTGTTTATATTTTGCTATTTTGGTGTGAGTTTATGAGTAATCTTAGATAAAGGATAAATTTGGGAAGGCGGAGGAAGCTTTTTCAGTGCTTGGAAAGACAGTCTGGATACTTGGGTTTCTGGATATTAGTTCTCTTGTAAACTTCCTGGATTTAAAGAAAAAGCATTTGGGGAACTTTTAAAGTCACTGCATAAATGTATTAATAGTTCTGCCTTTGTCAGGAGACTTGATTTTGCTCCTTGTATGGCAGTTTTGTGCAATGTGGTTTAAAATTTTTTGTGAAATAAAGAAAATACAGAATGAACTTTTTTTTTTTTTTTTTTTTTTTTTTTTAAAGATTTTTATTTCACATGGCATGCTTCTGTTGAGATATCCCTTCTNGGCCAGCCCCCAATCTGTACTTCTTAATCCCTTGACCTTTTTCACTTAGCCCTACAACCCCCTCCATCCTAGCCAAACTGAACTTTAAAAAGGTAAATCAGATCATACCATCCCCCACAATGAATTTCCTTCTATGACTTTTTGTTACCCTTTAAATAAAATCCAAACTCTGGGCTTTGATGTTCAAGGCTTGAAATGACTTGACCTGCCTGCCTCTCGGACTTTATTTCTGATCACTGTTCCTTTGTATTGCACCATTGTAACCTCCCTTACTGGTCTTTTTGTTTCTCAGATACACCGGCCTATTTCTTACTTTAGGGTCTTTGTACTTAACTTTTCTCTTTTCCTGTAATGTCTTTATCCCAGAATCACATGGCATGCTTCTGTTGAGATATCCCTTCTTTAAAGGGATCTTTGTTAACTAGCCTGTCTAAAATAGCCATTCATATCACTGTTTATTTCTTTACTCTGCTTTGTCTTCATAGCTAATATTATTTCTGAAAATATCTTGTTTATTTGTTTACTTATTGTTTGTAGCCTCCAGTCTAGGGTGAGCTCCCCGAAGGTAGAACTTTCTCTTGTTCACTATTGTGTTTCCAGTTCCTATAGAATAGTATCTATAGAAATGAATACCGATTAGAAGCAATCCAGTTTGCATCACACAGAAACCTACAAAAGCTCAGGAACTGAATGAAGATGGGTGTAAGGCTTGGGCTGAAAATAGAACTATTGAAAGTCTCTTAAGGGGGAAACTGGGCTTGCAAGTTACCATCCCCAATCATTGAAACTAATAACTACCCTGACAAGAGATGAGTTTAGGAGAAAACTTGAAACAGAAGTGCTTCATACTAGGTAAGCATCTAACATGACAGAAAGAGGGAGAGGAAAGGATAGTCTGCATATTGAATAGTGAAGCTCTTGATACTTCTAGTCCTCTTCTATCACTTGGCTGACAGGCAGGCAGGATTCATCCCATCCCACCCTCACCCCCACTGCTTGCCAGGTAATTGGTGGATTTGGAGAAATTGAATAGCCCCAAGTAAAAGAAGAAAACTTTAAAAAATAACCACCAAAAACCCTTATAATTATTTACTGTAGGAGATAAAGAGAAGATACTGCATCCATGAAACAAGAATAATATAAAATAGGAATAATTAGAAAACCACAAAGATGCTCAAAGATTTCTTGGAAATTAAGAAACATAAAACCATTTGAATAGAAGAAGATCAAGGAGATAAAGTTGAGGAAATTATCCAGCATAGGGAAAAATCAAAGATGGAAAACAGAGAGAAAAAATAGGAAAATTAAATGATTAATTCAGGAGTCTATTCTGGGAAGAATTTTCATGTTTATACACTGATTTGATGAAGAAGAAGAAGGAAAAAGGAAGTGACAGAGCAAGAAGAGATAACTGATTCTGTAAGACATCCTGAAGTAAGGAAAAAAGATAGAACTGAAAGTACAGTTGGGTGGCTACTAATGACAATACAGCTTCCACTAATAAATAAAATCATTCAAAGAAAATAAGATATTGACTCTTCAAATGTGAACCTGCAGCTCCTCAAACCTTCCTTTATAAACTCAATCTGCCAATAAGTTCAAAATGTAAACTTGTAAATTATTACCAAAAATAATTCTACATAATTTGGTTATACAGGTAATACTTGGTTAATAAAAGTTATTTTGTTTAAAAAGAAACTCAGGAGTCTATTTTTGATTAATACAAGACCATTTTCTAGAACTGATAGCCATGAACTTCCAGATTGAAAGGGCCTACTCATTCACTAAGTGCCCAGCATAGTGAATAAGAAAAGACACACCCCAGGGCATATTATTATGAAATTTCAGAATATGAGTAAAAAAATAAGATTCTAAGCACTTCCACAGAGGAAAACAAATCAAAACATATCCCATACAAAGAATTGAAAACTAAAATGGTATCAAATTTCTCAACACCAGCTCTGAAAGCTAGTGATGGAATAGTGTTTTCTGAGAGAAAATTATTTCCTGCTTAGAATTCTATATCCAGCCAAGCTATCCAGTCAAGCATGAGAGTAGAATAAAGACATTTTCAGACATGCAAGTTTTTGAAAATTTTGCCTCTCGCGTGCCTTTTCTTATGAAGCTACTGGAGGATGTGTCCCATTAAAACAAGGGGGTGAATAAAACAACAAAGTAAAAAGGAAGTCATAAGATCTAGAAAGAAGTGGATAGAAAGATGGTAGCAAGTCCAGGGTGACTGCAACAGCCTACAGAATAAGCCGTTCAAACTAGAGCAGAAGGATCAAGAGCTCCAGGAGACATGTTGGGGAGGGTGAGTCTGAAGAAAGAACGTATAGATTTCCAGATGTGTTTGGCAGGGTGGAAATTCATATTCAGAAGAATTTTACAATTCCTTTGGAGGCTTTGGGAAGAATTAGTGGTAGGCATATAATAACTAAGCAAATGAAAAATTAGGCAAAACAAAAAAATTGTGCAAGAAATAAAATCATAATGCACTACTTGGCCTAGTAATGAT
The DNA here is from genome assembly GCF_001890085.2 of Hipposideros armiger. Taxonomy (NCBI): domain Eukaryota; kingdom Metazoa; phylum Chordata; class Mammalia; order Chiroptera; family Hipposideridae; genus Hipposideros; species Hipposideros armiger. The sequence goes on from NW_017732315.1 coordinate 359,773, forward strand.
TATAATCAGTCATAATAACGTAAACAAATCAATGTCTTGATTTATTTCTCTGGAATATTGATTTTACCCCAAATTTTAACAATATTGGAAGGGAGGTAATTTAAGAAGGCTGAATCCTCCATCTCCACATTGGAAAGTCAGTAGAAGGTCAGAAATAGTAGTGTAAGTGTGTTAGAGCTATGATGGTAAATAGAAGAAACAGTTTAAAGAGTTGAAAGTGGTTCCCTCTGGGAGTAGGATTCAGTGGTGGTATAGGCAGGCCAGGAGACTGTTACTTTTCATTATATTCCTATTTGAACCTATGTAAATGTTTATCATTTATGAAAATTTATTTAGGAAGCTATTGCAGTAATCTACATGTATATATATAGAAAATGGTGGCTTGGACTGTGTGGGAACAGTGAAGATGGAGAAGTAGTTGGATTCTGGATAGTTTTGCAAGTAGAGGCAATGGGATTTCCTAATGGATTGGGTGTGAGATATTACCACAAGGGAAGGAGGAGTCAAGGATGACTCTTTAGGTTTTTGACTTGAACAACTGGGAGAATTGAGTTGCTGGTAACTACACTGGAAAAGACTGTGTGGGAGACAGGTTTTGGGGATCTGAGATCAGGAGATAACAAGTTGGCAGTTGGATAAACAAATCTGGGATTCAGAGGAGAGGTTTAGGATGGTTGTGTCTCACTAACTGGGGGAGCTTAGGCAAATTAGGTAAGTAACCTCTGTAATTTGAGTTTTCTCATCTGTGTTGTAGATAATAGTACTTCCATACCAGGTTGATGGGAGAATTAAATGAGATAATGTACATAAAGAACTTATCACAGTGTAATGCATCAAATCTTAACTGTTACTATTTTTATTGTTATTACTAATATCATAATCATCTGATGCATCATATATTGAGGCTGAATAGCACAAAACTTAAGGATCCAGTCTTGGCTCTGTCATTTACTGGTTGTGTGACGTTGGGCAAGCCACTAAATCTCTCTTCAGTTTTTTGTGTTTTTTTTTAAAGATTTTTATTGGGGAATTGGGAGATGGGAACAGTGCTGGGGAATTGGGGGAAGGGGAACAGACAAGTTGCTGTCGTTTTGTTCTTCAGTCTAGTTGTGGAGGACG
>NW_017732315.1:362484-366495 GCF_001890085.2 Hipposideros armiger
GCCCCAGAATGAACTCATTCTTAATCTCAGTTTACTTTTAGGTATTATTCAAGATAGAGGATATTTTTCTCTCAGAAATCAAGGATGTTTTTGTATTTATTAAACTAGTTTAATATTTATAAGCAAGCATATCAAAGTTTATCCTTTTTAGATTTTTGTATTGTTTCATTAAAAAAATATAAAATTAGAACATGAACTTGATTGGTCATCTTGTTGTTATACCTGTATGTAGTTCTCTAGTGATTGCTGAGCAGTATTTCTTCTGCCTTTAGCTGTCTTAAAATTGGACTATAAAAACCAGGGACAGAAAAGAGAAAGCCAGACTGAACCAGCTGTTTAGTGTCACCTGATGTGAGGCCCTGGTGATTAATGTCTGTTCAGCTGAATTTTCCTAATGAGTCCTCATATCTAGGACCTAGCACAACCAGTTTTCCATGATGTAATATCTCTAAAACACGTTTGAACTGTAGCAAGTCTTACCCAAGGATGTTATTGGTTTTTTGATGGGTCTAGATTTATAGCTCTTTTGGGAACTTGAGATCTGAGCTATCTCCCTTTCTTCTCCTTTTTAGTTATTGGTAATTTTTTCTAGTTCAAGAGAGTGATGATATCTTTGCTTTATTTGGGAGCAAAATGCAAAGCAGTTCCTTTTAATGCCACATAGTAAAGCATAGTAGAATCTGATGAAGTATATTATAGGCCCTTTCCTTTGAAAATTATGGGAGGATATCAGATAAAAATATATCAAAACTTCTGGAAAACCTTTTTTAAAGTAAACCGTTCTAAGTAGGTCTCAGATGTAGGCCTTTTAGAAAGCATATTAATATAAAAATCATACCCATATTTTAATATTCTATTGTAGGTTTATTTCAGGCCTCTTATTTTATTTATTTATTTATTTTTACCATAATTTTGGAGTCAGACATTTTTCTGGAAAGACCAGTACAGGTCAGAAAAACTTCAATATGTGTGGTGCTTATTGCTCAAAGCTGGCAGTAGATTGTAAAGCAAATCAGTTAGATTTTCATTGGTTTACAGATAGGCATTTATAAATAAAAAATGAAGTTATTATTGAAACTCATGCCTTTTTTCTTCCGTACCCATTGCCACAGAACAAAACATGGGCTTTGGAGCCAAACAGATCCAGATTCTAGTACCTTCTTCGACCATTGTCAAATCACTTAAATGCTCTGAACTTCATTTTCCAAGATGATAAAATGGGGGTAATTCCATCTCAAGTAATACATATGAAACACCTAGCACAGTTCCCAGGTATATTGTAGGTGAGCAGTAAGTAGTAATATTCTTGACAACTTTGACATAATGACCACAGAACTCTTACTAGGTCCTGTTATACAATATTAAGGAGGTCCAAGTCTAACAGTAGTGTCAGTGTTTTGTTTGTTTGTTTGTTTGTTTGTTTTTTCCAGAATGAGGACAGTTAGATGTGTTTTAGACTTCTGTCATGCCTCTCCCTCACTCTTCTGTATAGGTAATAAACTTCGGAGGAGGGAGGACATTTAAACTTAATGTTTAGCTCTGAGCTTTATACAGAACTGTGAACTCAGTAAATATTTTACTGGATATAAATGTCACCAAGGAACATAATAATATTACTTTCCTTATGCTTGTTTAGAAAGAGTCAGAGCCCAAAGTTTATTCTAGATCTGTGAACATGATGACATAGGATAGTGACCCATACATTTTTTTGGATTATGTATCGATTATTAGTTTTCTATGGCTGCCATAACAAATCACCACACGATAACACAAAATTATTATTTTACTATTCTATAGGTCAGAAGCCTGACATAGGTCTTACTGGGCTAAAATCAAGGTATTGGGAGATCTGTGTTCCTTTCTGGAGGTTCTAGGGAAGAATCTGTTTACTTATTTCAGCTTCTAGTGGTGCTTGCATTCTTTGGCTTGCAGCCTTCTTCCATCTCCACAGCGACATGACTGATTCAGTCTTTTTCACATTGTTTCCCTTTGACACTGATTCTTCTGCCTTTCTCTTCCACCTTTGAGGACCACTGTGATTACATTGAACCCACCTTGATAATCTAGGATAATCTCTCTATTTTAAAGTCAGCTGATTAGCAACCTTAATTCCATCAGCAATTTTAATTCATTCCCCTTGCATATAACAACATATTCACAGGTTGTGGGGATTAGGACCTGGATATCTTTGGACAGCTTTTGCCTACCATGGTATTCCATTGGGAAAACATTTTTGAGCACATCCTCAGGTGCTACTATTAACCCATATTAAATATTAGCAAAACTCAATTTCTCTTTTTTATATAAAAATAACAAGTAAAAATTCTAATTTTCTTCCCATACTTCAGTGAATAATCTTGCTCATTTCCCATTTTGGAGACTGCTGTCTAATAATAGTAGGGCCGAGGAAAGGTCCTGCCCTAGAATAAGAATTTTAGCTTTTAATTGAATTCAGTAAATATTTACTGAGTGCTATGAATAAGGCAGTGTTTTAGGTATCTATAGAAACACAAAACTACAGAGTGTATTTAATCCAGTTTGGCTAACTACTGCAGTAAACAACTTAAAATCTTGTTGGCTTAGAAGCTTGTTTCTCATTCATGTCCCAGTCCAATGCATGTTGGGTGGAGGTGGAAGGGGAGCTCTTTTTTACCGAGGACAAGGCCTTACTTTCCTCTTCCAGATCTTCATCTGCTGGCAGATGAAGAAATAAAGTGTGGAAGATAGTGTTGAGGTATTTTTTTTTTTGTTGTTGTTGTTTTTAATTGGGGAATTGGGGGATGTGAACAGCGCTGGGGAATTGGGGGAAGGGGAATAGACAAGCTGCTGTCGTCCTGCCCCTCAGTCTAGCTGTGGAGGACGTTGCTTCACTGGCCCAAGTTGGTACCATCATTGTGCTCTTCCCGGGCGAGGCAGATCAGACGCCGGCTTCTGGACTGCCGCTCACTGCGGCTGCTGGCCGCTCACGCTGGCTGCTGGCTACACAAGGTAGCCCATGGCAACCCACTGCCACAGGGGCTGCAGCCTACCCCGTCACCGGCGACCCATGGCAGCCCAGCTCCAGGCCGAGCTGCTGTTCAGCATGTTAGCTGTAGAGGGCAGTGTCACCGTCCCTCATATGTGGGATCCAAACCGGGGCCCTCTGGCGTCCCAAACCGTCCCTAACCATCGTGCCACTCAGCTGGCCCAGTGTTGAGGTTATTATGGGATAGGCCTAGAAATGACATCATCACTTCCACCCCTATGCCACTGGCCAGAATTCTTATTATGGTCTTAATCAGTTGTTATAGACATGTAACCTACTACATGTCTACTTCAGGAGGTAAAGGGAAGCAATTTAGTGAACAAGTAGCCCTTCTCTTCTACACATAACATCCCTGCCCTCAAGAACCCTTTAAGTGGAAGAAATAGACATAGATAAAACTTTATGTAGAAGGGCAGGCCTGATAAGTGTTACAACAGAGGTTTATATAGAGTGATATGAGTGTAGAGGGAAGAGAAAGATTAATTGCTTTTTAAATTTTTTATTGGGGAACAGCCATGGTCATTTGTTACATATTGCTTTCATGCTACAATGGCATAGTCAACTCTTTTAGGGAGGATGCAGCTCAAAGTGGCCCATGTGGGGATCGAACCAGCAACCTTGGTGCTACCAGCATCCAGCCAACTGAGCTAACTGGCCACCCTCAAGAAAGATTAATTTTGATTAGAAAGATTAAGGAAATATTTGCAATTAGGTCTCTAAGACAGGGATTATTATAACTATCCTCAAAAGGCTAATTTAAGAATTAAATGACAATATGTGGCATTGCCTGGTATACTAAATGGCATATAAATGTTTGGTGCTATTTTGTTGTTATTTGGAGGTATTCTTTTTAAAAAAAAAGATTTTTTTATTGGGGAATTGGAACAGCGCTGGGGAATTGGGGGAAGGGGAACAGACAAGTTGCTATCATTTTGTTCTTCAGTCTAGTTGTGGAGGATGTTGCTTCACTGGCCCAAGTTGGCACC
>NW_017732315.1:366615-390339 GCF_001890085.2 Hipposideros armiger
CCCATGGCAACCCACTGCAGCAGGGGTTGCAGACTACACTGTCGCTGGCGACTCACGGCAGCCCAGCTCCAGGGCAAGCTGTTGTTCACCATCTTAGCTGTAGAGGGCGCAGTGTCACTGGCCCTCATGTGGGATCTGAACCGGGGCTCTGCTGCTCAGAGCTGGCATCCCAAGCCAACTCTTACCCAACGCACCACTCGGCCGGCCCTTGGAGATATTCTTGAACTGAGTTTTTAAGGATTAGTAGAGCTTTGAAATATGAATTCCAGATGGACTCATTTTAGCAACAGTGTGGAAGTGGGAGAATCCCACTCCATATTTAGGAGTGGTAGGTTGTATAACTAAAACAGAATGCAGGTGGATGTAATAGGAGATAAGGTACAAGAGGCTTAAGTCAGATCATTCACACTCTTGAATAACATACTAAGGAATTTGGACTTTGATCAGGAGCTGTGAGCTGCCACAAAACCTTTTTGAGTAGCCAGTAGCTTCTTAAGGGAAGGGATTGTATCTTGTTCATTTTTATATCTTTTTTATAACTATATGAAGAGGTAATATAACACTGTAATTAAAAACACAGACTCTGGAACCCACTGTTTTGGTTCGACGGCTGGCTGTGTCACTTCTTAGCTATATGACTTTGGGCAAGTTACTTCATTTCTCTGAGCCTTGGTTTCTTTATCAATACGATTGAGGTAATGAAAGTATTACTTCACTGGGTTGTGAAGATTCAATGAATATAATGTAAAGTGCTTAGAATAATGCTTGCATAGTAAACTGTTCTTTAAGAGTTAGTTAAGAGTTAGTCATAAGCATTATAATCATTGCCAATGTCTGGCATATGAGTATGGTAGGTATTCAATAATTTTTGAGTGATCAGAGTCGTATTTTAAATTTACTCAAGCAAGTGTTTATATACTGTTATATGCCAGGCAAGAGAATGCTGTTAAGGCATTTATGGTCTAGTAGAGGAGATATAAGGCATAAACATAGTTAAAGGTAGGAAATGATGCTGCTGTAGGAGAGTGGTGTAGATGGAGGGCCTTGGTAGTTCAGAAGCATGTTAGTTCAGAGGGGAGCCAGATTTGTTTTGTGGGAAAGGGAGTATTTGAACTGGGCTTTGAGGATGGGTAGACTGTGGATATAAGCGGGGACAGGCATTCTAGCCTGTGGGAATAGCCTGGAAAAGCATGGTAATGACACTTTATGGGGAATGGTTAAATCATGCTACAGAAAAGACTGAGAGGCAAATTAAGTCTCTGGTCAAAGTCGAGTTTAGTAGTGGTATCAGAGTTCAGTGGGAGTTTCCTGTTATGGTCTTACTAATTTTAGAGATCAGCTGTCTTTTGTGTAGATTGAGCCTTGCTACTCAATGTGTGGTCCATGGACCAAACAACATCAGCATCACCTGGGAGCTTATTAGAAATTCAGACTCCCAGTGCTGCACCCCCTCCCCCATAGAATCAGAGTCTGCAGTTTATATGATTTACATGATTTGTTTCTGCATTAAAATTTAGGAAGCACTGATCTGATCTTAAAAAAAAAACCAAGTCTCCTTGCTTCTCAACATGAATGTGTATGTAAATGAAACTAAAAATAACCAAGTTGAGTAATCACTTCCTCTCATGCATATGCATTAAGAAAGCACTCCCTTCTTGAGCTAAGTAATTCTAGCTGGCATGACTTTGGGTGGTGGTCATGGGGAATAAGAATCATTCAGAATGTAGTTTTTTTAGGTCCTTTTATAGGTCATACCAAATAAGATTTGAGGTTTTATCCACAACTCAGATGTTGATACAATTAGCAATAAAAATTTTACTGAAAACTTACTGTTAGTATTAAATGCTTTTGTAGGCATCTATCACTTCCCTGTGAAGGATGAGTAATATTTCCCTTTCAAAGTACGTATATTCTGTTTATAGCAACTGGAATGATTAACTCTGCTCAAGCTCATCTTCCAATATAAGCTAATGCCTGTCTCAGTTTGCCAGGTCTGTGACACCATTTTGCATGTGATGGTGGTGGTGGAAAGGAAATGAAGTTGAGGAGGTCAGGCAGAAGAGTTTCACATAGAAGTAGAGTTGTGTGACACCACTGTGATGTGGTGATGTGAGGGGGGCGGGGGGAAGAAGGCAGACAGAAAACTCACACGAAGCCAGTGCCTGTCTAGATGTGCTGTCTGTGATACCTCTGTGGATGATGTGGTCATAGTGATGGCGTGCCTGGGGGGAGGGAAGCAAGGCTGTATCACACCCAAACCAGGTCTTTCCAGCTTCTAGGGGACCCATGACTTTAGAATGTAGCTGTTGTTTTGCTAGTGGAATCATCTTACCTAGCTTCTATATAAATATTTGACTAAATAAAATAAATACCTCTTGGCTTTCTAGCCTTGAACCTGCCTCTAATGTTCCTTCTTATAAAATGAGTTTACATTGTGAAGCTAATTTGACGATTATTGTTTTTTCATTCAAGAAATGTTTGCTTAGCATCTTATGTGCAAAGCATTGTGTTTCAGGCACTGTGTATAGAAACAAATGAGATGAGATCTGTACTCTTAAAAACCTTTCTTATATCCTAGTCTGGAGAAGGAATCAGAAATGTTAAAAGAAGAAGAAGGGCAACATTTTCTAGTGCTTAGTATATTCCAGGAGCCCAAGTTATCTCATTTCATCTTCATAGTAACCATATAGGTTAGGTGATCTTAATGTCCCTTTTTGCATGTGAAGAAACTGAAATCCAGAGAGGTCATCAGTAAGTAGCAGAGGCAGGATTCAAATCCTAGCAGTTTTGACTCCAGACCCTGGACCACTTTACTTATGCTAATGAGCAGCCTTTACTTGAGCTTGCTTACTGTGTGCCAAATGCTATACTAGGTACTGGAAATGCAGAGATAAATAAAACTCTGAATCGTTTGCAGTAAGGAAAGTTACAAAAGAGTGATGGGGGTTATTACCCTATTTTACAGAGAGGGAAACTAATGCTTGCCAAGTAAAAGTGGAAGTGGTATTTGAACCCACACCCGCTAACTTCAGAACTCTTTTAACCAACTCTGTTTTGCTTTCCATTTCTTCCCAGTCCAGAGGTAAGATTCAACTAGTCATTGGAGCCTGCATCCTGTTTTCAGTACTGCCTAGATCTTGCCTCAGGTTCTTCCTTTCTCAGGCTCCCAAGTCTCTGGATGCACTTAGAAGAAAAACAGTGATCCAGAAACCCCCTCTTAGAGAAACTCTAAAATTTCTACATTAGTAATTTTGGTGGAAGCAACATGTCTTTAAAACTGCTTTAATATCACAGCCCACCAGGCATTCCCCCTCACTCAGTTTCTTTTCACAGTCATTTACTATATGTGTATACTATTTGCTAGGCACTGTTAGGTGCTGTTATCACAGAAAAGAATATGACCTGACTCCTGCCTTCATGGAACTTTATGGTCCTTTGCAGCATAGTCACTGCTGTGCCTCCACTCTCACTTGTAGTCACCTTTTCTTTGTTCATCTAAACTAGAACTTAATTGAGACTTGTGGGTATTGTCAGTGAGACTTCCTTCCTGGCAATGCAAACCCTGATTGTCACTGGCTCTATGACATTTGTCTCTTCTCACTTTATGATCATCAGTCATAATCATTGATTTGTGATTTTTATTTTAAAATTATTTTTATATATAGTTATATAACTATAACCTGTTGGTTTAAAAGAACTTAAAATATAACTTAAGTGTGTACATTAAAAAATAAAATCATCCTTTACTCTCTCAGTATCACTTATTATTAATGCTTCTGGACATTTTTTTATTAATATACAAATTTTTTGTACACAAGTGGTATTTATGGCTCAATGTTTTCATTTAACAGTATATTTTGGATATCTTCTCATATCAGTGCATAAAGATCTACTTTTTAATGGCTATATAGTATTCCAGTCTAGGAATATATTATTGTAATGGTTTAATCAGTCTTTTATTGGTGGGTATTTAGATTCATATATACTGGTGAAGTAGATGTCCTTTTACATGTATTTTTGCTCACCCAAATTGAGTATATTTGTAAGATAAATTCCTAGAAGTGGAATTGGAGCAATTAAAATTTTTGCTAAATATGGTCATTACCCTTTGAAAAAGTTGTGCCAAGAATTCAACAGTATTTCCCATTCCTGTTTCTCACCTTCTGGAAAATACTGAGCATTATCAATCTTAATCTTTGTTCATTTGATAGATTTAAAAAGCAATATCTCCTTGTTTTAGTGTGTATTTCTTTGATTATGAGTGAATTTGAGCACATTTTGATATTTTTATTAATCATTTATACTTATTTTTCTATGAATTATGTACATACCTTTTGCTTATTTTTCTGTTGTGTTTTCTTTATTACATGTTTGGAAGAGGTTTTTTTTTACTTTATGTTAAGGAGTTAGTCCTTTGCCATCCAACAAATGTGGGGCCCCCTCTCTCATTTGTTGTATGTAAATTAAAGACTTTCAGATTGGGTAGTCCAACTTGCTTCCTTTCTAGATGAGGAAACCTACCCCAAATAGTGTTAAGGTTGGTCACTTTTTTTGGCAGAATGAGGGTGAGCATGTAGTCAGATAGTGGCAGAGCTGAAACCAGCATCAAGTTTTTTTAGTTCCAGTTTGGTGCTTTTTTTCATTATACTATGCTATTTTTAAGGCTTACTCCCCTCCCTGTTCCACCGTTTCTATTTACCAGTAGGTCTTGCCACAACCACATGTTTCATGGTAAACTTAGAAATTTATCAGCCTGGTATTAAAGTTTGAGAGGCTATAGAGTTGTACAGGCACCCAGGAGACTTCACAGGTTTGGGATTGTTTCTAATACATGGATAACTAAACTACTTTTTCTATATGACAGTTATGTTCATGTCCTTTTCATTTATTAAAAAACAAACAAACCTGTTTTGTTTTGTTTTGTAGGTTCATGGGTGTGTGTGTACATCAAGGACAACTGCATGCACTTACAGAGGTAAGACTTCAATAAGCGTGTTGAAGTGACTTCATTGCCTTAGTTTCAGCATTTATGGTTCCATAGTGATTGTTACTTGCATATATAAGGAAAATTTGTGTGCCTTTATGTTTATGTAAAAATGGCAGCGTTAATAATGTTTTCTTCTGTTGCCTGGGAACAATGACCATATCTCTTAATGCTCTTGGAGTCTCTCATCATGCTTGGTGAATATTCTGAGAATACAAGCGCTCAAATATTAAATTGGTTTTTGCTGCCTGGATGACCCCTTCCTAAGCTATGGAATGGCATCACTTACCTGCAGACACTATCATGGCAGCAAATTTCCAGACTACCCAGCAATGTTTGGTATCCTGATCTAGAATTCCACTGTCGCTGCTCTAGTTTCCTGATTGGTCTCATTACTCCTTGGAATCAGTTTACTTCTCCATTCTCATTTCTTTTTCTGCCTCTTGTAGGTAGCTAAATATGAGATAGTCATTACCGAGGCTTTGAGGACCAGAGAATCCTCTCTAGACCAAAGACTTCCCAAATTCAGGTACTGAGTTACCAGCTTCAGAATTTGCTTGGGTGCTTCTTAGAAACATATAATAGACTCCGGGAATCTTCTAGGTTTAGTAGGTCTGCATAAGGCCCATATGTAGCCTTAAAAGCTCCCCAGATTATTCTAATGAGCATCTAGATTTTAGAATCTATATTCTAGAATGTTTTCGCATTCCTCCTTGAGAAATATGTGCCAAAATACAAAGTGAAGAAACTTAGGAAGGAAAATTGTTCAACAGAATTTGCAAGAGTATTGGTTTCCTGCTGGCTTGGTGTCTGTTATTAGTCCTTAATATCTTATGAAGGAGGGTCCCATGTGCCTCACTCTACAAGTATATCTCTTTTCTCAGTTACAAAGGGCACCAGAATGTGGAATGTGTGTAGCTATGTCCTGCCTCATATATGGAAGACCAAAGAAGGTGAAATAGTGAAGTGGTTAAGAGCATGGACTCTGAAGTCATGATTGCCTAGATTTGAATCTCTCTGTGCCTCCATGTTTTCATCTGTAAAATGGGAATAATGATAGTATCTGCCACAAAGAGTCTGGATAGAGAAGAGGACTGGTAGCTAAGCCCTAGAGTATTTCAATTTTAAAAGTCTGGGGAGAAGGGCAGATTAAGAAGGAGTGGCTAGTGAGTGAGGTAGGAAGAAAACCAGAAAAGCATATTGGCCTGGAATGGAATCAAAGAAGGAGAAGGAAGTAATTAGTTATGGCAAATGTAGCTGATAAGATGATGACCTCCCAGAGATGTTTTGAGGATGAATGTAGAATGCTTATTTAGCACAGTGCCTGGCATATAGTAATTGTTAAATACATTTTAACTAGTATAGCTTTTATTAACAGTGACTAGTCCCACCTGAACTCTTTGAATTGTCAATATTTTTTCATTTGGTACTTAATTCTATACTGTTCTTAGTGTCATTGAATGTTTTAAAAATCTTTTATTGAAGTAAAGCATACAGAAAAAGCACATATATGACAAGTGTGCAGCTTACTACATTTTTGCAAATGAACACACCCATAAACCAGCATCCCAGATCAAGAAACATTTTCTGTGTATTTCTTTTCTCAGAAGTGAGTCTATAAATTCTTCAAAGACAACTCTCTCCTTCTCTCAAGCCTTCTATCTTCTAGAGCTCTGACTGTAATAATTGTAAAACGTATTTGTTGTACTCTCAGCTTATATCATTGTTCTCTGAAATGTGAGTTCATTGGAAGGGCTCGTGTATTTGTTTTTCTGACAAAGAGAAACATGCTTTACTATTTAGGATCATGTCACAAATTTAGAAGTGAGGTATAGTGAAAATGGCAGAAATGAGTGATCTTAGTACAACATACTCTTGGCCGTATTACACTTAAATAATACTTTCTTTTGCTTTTTAGCTTGTGTATAGTCATATACAATACAGTGCATATTTTGTGAAGGAGTGTGTAATTTTTAGTATTATTAATGAGATATTGACATAGCCTATGATATTAATAATTTTTATTATGTTACTAGGTTGATGTGAAGTCCAGATATCCAAATGGTCTTGGTTATTTTCAGATTGCAAAGGCCATTATGGCAAAGATCTCTGGGTACTCCTACATTTAGTTGCCTTACAATTTTTTTTCACTTTTGTATTTTTTTTATTAGTTTCAGGTGTATAAAACAAGGTAATGATTAGACATTTATACACCTCACAAAGTGATAACCCAACAAGTCTACTACCCATCTGACACCATACATAGCTATTATAATACCATTGACTATATATATGTATATGGTGTGATCAAACAATATGGTGAATGTTTAAATTAAAATGTTTAAATAGGGGGCTGGCCCAGTAACTCAGTTGATTAAGAGCTTGCTCAAGAGTGAAAGCTCTGAGCAACAGGGTCGCTGGTTCTATTCCCACATGGGCCAGTGAGCTGTGCCCAAGCTGAACTGCCACTGAGCTGCCAACAGGTGGCAGGATGGCTCAGCTAGTGAGAGCACGTGCTCCTAACAACAGGGTTGCCTGTTCGAGATGGTGAGCTATGCCCTCCTGCAATTAAGACTGAACTCAGCACCTTGAGCTGAGTGGTGCGACTAGACTTGGAGCTGAGCTTGCTGCACCCTCCACAACTAAGATTGAAGGACAACAACTTGGCTGTTTCCCTTCCCCAATTCTCCAACACTGTTCCCCTCCCCCAATTAAAAAAAATGTTCAAATAAAAAAATATTACAGTAAAGGACACATTGCCATTAATTCCCCTCAAAATACTCCCCTTGCTTCAAACACACGTATCCCATCGTTCTTGCCCCTTTCTGAAGCAGTTCTGGAAGCCCTCTTTCATGAGTGTCTTTAGTTGTGCTGCTGTGGCTGCCTCGATGTCCTGAATCATTTTGACTTTGGGGAAGAGCCAGAAGTCACATGGTGCCAGACCTGGTGAATAAGGTGGATGCGGACACACCGTAATGTTTTTATTTGACAGAAATTGCCATATACCAGAAGTGATGTGTGATACGGAACATTGTCATGATGGAGGATGATTTACAGCACACTTTAAAACACACCTTCTCTCAACCATAGCTCACGCCCGACTGACTGCACTGATGAAGTTGAAACTTGTCACGAACTGTTGCTAAGGTTCAATGCGCAGCTTCCCGTATTGAAGATCCCTGCCTTTCCGTTTTATAGTACTTGGCAGCAGCATTCACTGTATTTTGTGATCACAACAGAAAGGCTCCGTGTCACATATTGCTTCTGTTATGGCAATGTCTGTCAAATAAAAATATTATAGTGTTTCCTCATCCACCTTATTAACCGGATCTGGCACTGTGAGACTTCTGGCTCTTCCCCAAAGTCAAAATGACCATGAAAGATAAATGTTTTGAATCGATTCAGGACACCAAGGCACCCATGACAGCACAACTAAAGACACTCACAAAAGAGGACTTTCAGAATTGCTTCAGAAAGTGGCAAGAACGATGGGATATGTGTTCGAAGTGAGAGGGCGTATTTTGAGGGGCATTAATAGCAATGTGTCTTTTACTGCAATAGTTTTTTTTAAATTTAAACATTCACCGTAGTTTTTTATCACAGCTCGTATATGTATGTGGATATGTAATAGTTGACATTCAATATTATTTTGTATTAGTTTCAGGTGTACAGTGCCATGGTTAGGCATTTATATAATTTATGAAGTTATCCCCCAATAAGTCTAGTAGCCATCCCTCACCATATATAGTTTTTACATTATTGACTATATCCTCCATACTATATTTCACATTCCCGTGACTGTTTTGTGACTACCAATTTTTACTTCCTCACCCATCCTCACCTTTCTTACCCATCCCCCTGAAAATATCCCCCATCTAGCAACCATCAGTTTGTTCTCTGTATTTATGAGCCTGTTCTGTTGGTTTGTTTATCCTGTTTTTTAGATTCCATATATAAGTGAGACCATATGGTATTTGTCTTTCTTAGTCTGACATATTTCCCTTAGCATAATATCCTCTAGTTTCATCCATGTTGTTGCAAATGGTAATATTTCATTATTTTTTATGACAGAGTAATACTCCATTGTGTAAATGTACCACAGTTTCTTTATCTAGTTGTCTATTGATGGACATTTCAGTTGTTTCTGTATCTTGGCTATTGTGAATAATGCTGCAGTAAATATAGGGATGCATACGAGGTTTGACAATTAAGTTCACAAACTTCTTGCAATGATGTTGCTAACTTTTTTATATTAGAGGGATTATTCATTATGAATTTGTACCAACTGGACAAACAGTTAACCAAGTTTACTATTTGGAAGTGCTGAAAAGACTGTGTGAAAGAATTAGACAACCTGAAGTTTTCGCCAACAATTCACAGCTTTTGCATCATGACAGTGCACCAGCTCACACGGCACTGTCTGTGAGGAAGTTTTTATCCAGTAAACAAATAACTGTATTGGAACACCATCCCTACTCACCTGATCTGGCCCCCAATGACTTCTTCCTTTACCTGAAGATAAAGGAAATATTGAAAGGAAGACATTTTGATGACATTCAGGACATCAAGGGTAATATGACAACAGCTCTAATGGCCATTCCAGAAAAAGAGTTCCAAAATTGCTTTGAAGGGTGAACTAGGCGCTGGCGTCAGTGCATAGCTTCCCAAGGGGAGTACTTTGAAGGTGACCATAGTGATATTCAGCAATGAGATATGCAGCAGTTTTTCTAGGATGAGTTCGCTAATTTGTCAGACCTCGTATTTTTTTGAATTACTGTTTTGGATTGCTTTGGTTAAATACCCAGGAGTGGAACTGCTAGTTCATAAGGTAGTTCTATTTTTAATTTTTTTGAGGAAACTTCATACTGTTTTTCACAGTGGCTGCGCCAGTTTACAGTCCTACCAACTGTGCACAAGGGTTCCCTTCTCTCCGCATCCTCACCAACACTTGTTGTAATTCCCTTACAATTTTGACTGTGCAGCACAGCTATTGGTTTCAAGAAGAATCACAAAAATAAATTACTAATAACATCTAGCAAAGCACTTGGAACTTGGATGATATTTAGTAAATATTTCTTGACTGCTGGTATGCCTGCCTTCTACAGTAATGAGAGCACCATTCCTTATTTCTCTTAAAATAGTTTATCAGTAATTACAGTAGACAAGCACAGGTTTTGTTAATGCCTGTACAGTATTGATATTATTAGGAAGAATATTTTTCATATACAGTAGTGTGGTCTGGACTTTTCTGGGCTTGAAGCATTTCCACAAATCTTGATTGGAATTGTAGATATTAACTGAACTTGGAACAGTCAGACACTTAGGTGAGTGTTTTTGTTTGTTTTTTTCTTAAACTGTGTGTAGTAAGGATAGACTTTTAAGTTTTTAAGGAAATAAGTATTGGTTAAACAGTTTGATAAAAGATCAGACAGAACCTTTTTTTAAGTTTAATTAGTTGAATTAAGAACCCATATTGTGTTGAATAGGAGTGCTCATTAAGTATGGTCTTTGATTCAGAAGAACTAACCTTGTCTTTCATTTAGTCAGGAGTATCAAGGAAGTGGAAATCTTTGGGTTTTAAAGACAGAAAGTATAACCCATTTATCAGTTAGTTATTGCTATATAATATCCAACCACAAAACCTCAAAAGCCTACAGCAGTAAACATTTATGTCTCATACGTCTGCAGGGTTCAGCTGAGCTGAGCTGGGCCTGATTGGGCAACCTGCTGGTCTCACTTGGACTCGCTCGTGCACCTGTGGGTCAGCTGGTGGTCTGCTCTAGCCTGGGCTTTCCTGGAGCAGCTTTGCTCCAGCTGTTTCTCATCATTCCTTGTGGGACCAGTGGGCTTGCCTAGACGTGTCCTTTTTAAGATGATACCAGAATAGCAAGAGTATGCCAGCCCATTTGCACAAGTGCTTTTCATGATTTTGCTTATGTTCAAATTTGCTTGGTCAACATCACATTGAACAAAACAATTCACATATCTGAGTCCACATTGGGAGAATACTGCAAAGTTAAGTGTCAAAGGGCATGCATTCAGTAAGGTATGAAGAACTGGAACCATTGTTGCAATCTTCCATACCCTATAAATACTCCCAATTAACAGATCATAATTATTTGTCTTTTGAACCCTATTTGAGGGTAAAGACTTTCATTTTTAAAATTATGACTACCAGTTATTAAACATCCACTACAAGTGCTCTACTTGGTGCATTATATATTAGCATAATTCTCACAATTCTGTAGTCCTATTTTTTCCATTTTATAGGTGAGAAAACTAAGGCTTAGAGAAATTAATTGACTTCTCCAAAGTAGGATTTGGATCCAGGTTCATCTGACTTCAAAGCCTATACTCTTTCCATTACAACATCACTGTCCTTAATTCACTTATGCATTCCACACAGGTTCCTGTATGTGTAGCATGTGTAGTATTTGTAGAATTTGAGTCTGACAAACTTTGTATATATTTTGGGTTATTTGGCAAAAGATATTTCCTGGTTATGGGGTATATTAGAATGTGTGGGTGCAAGTAACAGAAAATAGTTAAGTGGTGTTAAACGATAAGACGCATCTAACCGGAATTCCAGCAGTTTATTAGGTAAAGGGTTGCTTTGATTCAACAGCCAAATAGATGGGGTCCAGAGACCCTATTTCTTTCCATCTCTTTTCTCTGTCTTTACATTGTCAACTTCATCATAAGGTTGACTGTCATTCGTAATCAAAAAGTAACTGCCACCCGTGGGCCAGTGAAGCAATGTCCTCCACAGCTAGACTGAAGAACAAAAAGACAGCAACTTGTCTGTTCCCCTTCCCCCAATTCCCCAGTGCTGTTCCTATCCCCCAATTCCCCAATTTAAAAAAAAAAAAGTAGCTGCCACCAACTTACATGCTATATGTTTTCCCTTCCATTTATAAGTTGCGGGGGCGGGAGAGGGGGTTTCAAAGAAAGAGAGGAGAGAGAGATGGTTCTGGACAGATTATGCATCATCTCATTACGCTATTCTTTTTGAGCTTGTTAAGAAAGGCACAAAGAGGGAAATGTCTTTGTGATCAAACAGTTTGGGGAACCTCATTGTGTAGAACCTTTCAGTGCTTAGAAGATTGGGAATTGGGGAATGAGTAGGGCATAAGGTTGTGGGGCAGGGGTCTCAAGTGATAACTCTCTGGTCAAAGGAGTCGGCAAAAGAATTGCTTGGCAGGTAGGATATTTGGGGGTCTGTCTTGCCTTTTCTGCCATGGAGAAACTATTGGTTTTTTTTTCCACGGTGGCAATGAGAACCACTTAGCTATAAACACAGCAATTGCTTGGCCTAGTCACATGATGCAGTCTCTTTACAGCAATGTCACCTCAGTCAGGCAGATACTGGGTACTTAAGGAAATGCTTTTAGCTGATGAGGGAATGGATCAGTCCTGCAGGCAGCTGAAGAGAATTTTTTATTCACATAGCTCTCATCCTCTTCTCACTCACCATTTCCACCCCTACTATACACCTCCTTTCTTTATTTAAAAAAAAATAGTTACTTTGGAAATGCCTTGTTTATGTGGGTTGATATATGTTGTTTCTGAGTTGTTTTTTTGTCAGACTTATAAGAAGCCTTATATAATCAGAGAGCTTACAATGAAAGGAAACTCTGTGGGTTCAGTAACCAAACTCATGTATTATTTATAAAAATGAGCAGCCAGACCCCGATTCCAGTTTCTTGGTGTGCTGTGATATTACCATTAGTTGTGCGTACTTCTTTTCTTGTTTTTGTGTGGCCCAGTACAGAGCATTCTCCTGGCCTTTTTTACCTTGAGCCACAGGTGAAATTATCTGGTGCTTGCCTTGGGTTAACTTAGGCAGGTTAGCCATGCCTATCTTTTAAGCGTGGGGTGGTTTGGGGCGGGTGGGGAGGGTACTACTACCACATGGTAATTAAGAGGACCCACCAAAGGTATCAACAATGATTGCCTCTGTGACTCAGGATTTCCTAAAGGAATGGTGAGGGTAGGGAAAATGGCAGATGTGAATTAGCATCTACGAGGGAAGAAAGAGATTCACCTTATACATACCACTTTAAGTGAATCTGCTGTAATCTAGGCACTCTGCTAGGCTCTAGGCTTATCAGGATAAACAGAAGCCTGTTCCCCAATCTACTGCTGCATAACAAACTACCCTAAAACTTAGTGGCTTAAAAAAATCATTTTATTTTGCTTGCAATTTTGTAGGTCAGGTATTTGGAAAGGTTTTGCTGGGTCTCTCTGATCCATATGTGTCAGCTGGGGTGGCTGAGCAGAGGGGACCCACTTCCAATATGGCTTCTTCATTCACATGTCTGGTGCCATGGCACCCCTGGCTCCCTCTCTTTCACTACGTGGTGCCTCATTGTTTAGGCCATCTCCATATGGCTTGAGCTTCCCACAGCTTGGTGATCTCAGGGTAGTGTTGGACTTTATACAGGGTGATTGGTGAGACGAACAAGCCACCCAGATGGGAGCCTCAAGACTTCTTATGATCTAGCGTTGGAAGCTCCAAAAAGTCACTTGAGCTGCATTTTATTGGTCAGCTTTGATTCAAAGGAAGGTGAATTATTCGACTCTACATCTCAAAGACCATTTTTATTCCACTATAGTATCTTTCATGAACTCAGTGTTTTAATGATTAGGATATTGAGAAATTTCTTACTGTGCCCTTCCTTAGAAACAATTTTTTTAATATCCAGCTGTTGCTCCATGCTGTTAACTCTCAGATCTCCATATATATTAATGGTTATTATTCATTATATTTCATTTTCTTTTTTTCTGTCATCTCCTGTTTTCCACTATTTCAAATAAAACAGCTCGGTTAGGGCACCCTTTTAAATCTTACCATTTTCTAATGTTAGAATCCTTGTTCAGCCAAATAAAAAAAATAAAAATTGGAGTTAATTTTGACTTTTTCTCATTTCTTGAATTTAATCAGTTCCCAATCCTATCCTAATATATTCTTGTGTCTTTCTAATTCTTCTGTCTTTCTATTCCTGCCACAGTCTTATTCCATGGCTGGATTCCTACAAATACTTTGTGGCTCTTTTTCCTGTCTCTAGTCTTTTTTTGTTTCAATTAATATGCTTGCTACTACTTAAATAATCTTCATTAGGCATCTTTTTTTTTTTTAAATTGGGGGATGGGAACAGCGCTGGAGAATTGGGGGAAGGGGAGCAGACAAGTTGCTGTCCTTTTTGTTCTTCAGTCTATTTGTGGAGGACGTTGCTTCACTAGCCCAAGTTGGCACCATCATTGCGCTCTTCCCGGGCGAGGCAGATCAGTCGCCGGCTTCTGGACAGCGGCTGCTGGCTGCTCACGCTGGCTGCTGACTACACACAGTAGCCCATGGCAACCCACTGCAGCAGGGACTGCAGCCTACGCTGTCACCGGCCACTCATGGCAGCCCAGCTCTAGGTTGAGCTGTTGTTCAGCATCTTAACTGTAGAGGGCAGTGTCACTGGCCCTCATATGTGGGATCCGAACCGGGCCCTCTGGCATCCCAAGCCAGCTCTTAACCAATGTACCACTCGGCCAGCCCTTCATTAGGCATCTTTGATAATGTGATGCTTCAGTTCAAAAACTTCTGTTTAGCATTCTAAGCTCTCTCTACTCTGATTTCAGAATATGAATCCCTCCCTTTATTTAGGTGAGTCTTTTTGCTGTCTTCTACACATGCTGGCCTTAGATGTGTCTTTCAGGACCTGGAATGCCTTTACTTCTCTTCTCCCTTTCACATTACTAGGTTATGTCAAATCCCAGGTTCTCTAATAGAGCTTAGTCTCCTGAATGGGGCCTATAACAATGCCATGTGGCTGGGCCCATAGTATACTTGACCCTTGAACAACATGGGTTTGAACTGTGAGAGTCCATTTATACACAGATAAATGGATGTGTATATTCAATATACATCCAATAAGTAATGTAAATGTATTTTTTAATAAATACTGTAAATATATTTTCTCTTCCTTATGATTTTCTTAATAACATTTTATTTTCTCTAGCTTTATTGTGAGACTACAGTATAAAATACACATAACATACAAAATATGTGTTAATCGACTGTTTATGTTATTTGTAAGTCTTCCAATCAGCAGTAGGTTATTAGTAGTTAAGTTTTGGAGAGTCAAAAGTTATATATGGATTTTCGGCCACACAGGGATTGATTCCCCTAACCATTTCCCCCCATCCCCCCACGGTGTTCTGTCTGTGATTAACTGTATATGTTTAAGATGTGGTTATAGATGATTATTTAATGTAGACCCAACTCAAAGAAAACTGAATTCGTCTCAGTGGAAAGAATCAGAAGTCAAAAATAGTGTGAAATGTCATATCTCAAGTCCTTTCACAATTAGAAGTTTGCTTATTTCATTTACACTTATAAAAAAAGCTAAAAGTATTCCTATAAATACATGTTGGCATCTTCTTTACTTTTGAAAAAGTAGCTTTAATTTTTTGGTTTGGTCATTTAGTAATTTAAAAAATCTCTAAATAAATTATACATCTTTTCAGCCCTTATTTTTAGTAACTCCTTATGACATTTGAGAAACAAGAATTTGAGGTTGGCAGTCTAATCCACAAATAATACAGGAGTTCATTTAGTTTACTTTATTCTTAAAGCAGTTTTTCCCTGACTTGCTAACTTGCTTCTGGCTCATTTATTAATATAAAAAATATTTATTGGGCTCCAACTATATGTCTAGCACTATTCCAGGTAGTGAGAATATAATAATGAACAAATAATCTCTTCCTTCTTGGAATTTACATTGTAATCAGCAGGGGGTGGGCAGAGGAGTTCAACTAAATAAGAAAACAAATAGTATATATTGT
Organism: Hipposideros armiger; assembly: GCF_001890085.2. NCBI lineage: Eukaryota > Metazoa > Chordata > Mammalia > Chiroptera > Hipposideridae > Hipposideros > Hipposideros armiger. The sequence goes on from NW_017732315.1 coordinate 382,436, forward strand.
ATTAAGTGCTATGGGGTTTGCAGTTTCATATATGTGGACAGGGAAGGTCTACCAGAAAAGGCAAAAAATTTAGGAGATAAGGGAGCTAGCTGTGTGAATATCTAGGGAAAGAGTATTCTAGGCCAGGGGGACAGCAAATACAAAGACGTGGAGGCAGAAATGTGCCTGGTGTGTTTGAGGAGCTCCAAAGAGTGTGATGTGGCTGCAGCAGTGAAAGAAAGAAGAATAGTAGTTGATGGGGATCAGAGAGGAAACATAGGCCAGATTACATAGAGTCTTGTTTCTTTTAAGATTTTTTAATTGGGGAATTGGGGGAGGGAACAGCATTGGGGAATCGGGGAAGGGGAACAGACAAATTGCTGTCCTTTTGTTCTTCAGTCTAGTTGTGGAGGACGTTGCTTCACTGGCCCATTTTGGTATTGTGATCATTGCTCTCTTCCTGGCTGAGGCAGTTGCCCGGCTGAGCCCATTGGAGGGCTACTCCTGGCGGCTCATAGCAGCTCACGCTGGCTGCCAGCCTCTCACGGTAGCTCATGGCAGCTCCCTGTAGCAGGGGCTGCAGCCTACGCCGTTGCCGGCGACTCACTGCAACCCAGCTCCAGGTTGAGCTGTTGTTCACCATCTTAGCTGTAGAGGGCGCAGCATCACTGGTCCTCGTGCGGGATCTGAACTGGGGTCCTGCTGCTCAGAGCTGTCATCCCAAGCCAGCCCTTAACCAACGTGCCACTCGGCCGGCCCTTGTTTTGTTTTTTAACTTTATTGGGGAACAGTGTGTTTTTTCCCAGGACCCATCAGCTCCAAGTCAAGTTGTTGTTCTTCAGTCTTAGTTGTGGAGGGCACAGCTCAGTTCCAAGTCCAGTCACCAGTTTCAATCTAGTTGTGGGGGGTGCAACCCACCATCCCATGCAGGAGTCAAACCAGCAACCTTCTTGTTAAGAGTATGCACTGTAACCAACTGAGCCACCCAGCCGCCCATGGAGGTTTTTGAGTAGAGGTATGACATGATGTGACTTATCTTTTAACAGTATCACCCTGGCAACTGTGCAGGGAATTAGAATGAAAGGGGAGGCCAGGGTGAAAGCAGGAAGACTAGTTAGGAGATGATTGCAACAGAGTCTGTGCAATAAATAAAGACTGCAAGAAAGATGAGAGGTGTACAAAGGTAACTTGGACTAGAGTGGTAGCAGTGGAGCTGGTGGTTCTGAATCTATTTTGAAAGTAGAGAAAACAGGCTTTACTGATGCATTCGCTGTGGGGTGTAAGAAGATGAAAGAAGTCAAGGATAACTCTGAGGTTTTTGGCCTGAACACCTGAAGGATAGAGTTGCTGTTAATGGAGATGGGGAAGGAAGACTATAGGAGGTACAAGATGGGAGATGATCAAGAGGTCAGTTTTGAACAGGTTGAGTTTGAAATATTTATTGGACATCAAGTGGAGATAACTTCATAGAGCATCAGCATTCTAAGGAGGACTGTGTGCCAGGGCTTGCTAAGCTTCCCTCCCTCCCTGTGTATGTCTAATTATCACACAATCCCACAATATAGGTGGTATTTTTCCTGTTTTACATGAGAAATCTGAAGGCTCAGAAAAAAATTAATTTATGTAAGATCTCTTAGCTAAGTAGTGGAGCTGGGATTTGAATCAAGTTCTGGCTGACTATAATCTTGTGTTTACTAGACTTTAGACTTGGGGTTTGGCTATTTTGTTATTGCCGAGTCTTCAGTAATTGGTACATAAAGGCATATAATAAATATTAGTTGGGTGAATGGATAAATGGATGGATGAATGAATGAGTACTGCTTCCCAACACTTGAGCTTCCAGCAGTTAAACTGTTAGCCACAAAACATCTATCTGCCTTTTTGAAGTCATGTAAAAAAAAAATGATATAAATGGAGCCACTTTAAAAGGGAGCCAGAGCTGCCATCCCAGAGGAGCTGCTTTGCATGTCTTATGCATCAAACCTTTGGAATGTTAAAACAAGGCAAAATAACCTTCGGACTGGGCTGGGCCTAAAGCAACCTTATGTCCTGAAGAACCATTTGCAAAGATAACAAGAAAGCAGATGTTATGATAAGTGGACTGATGGCTCCTGGACTGAAAATTAACATTGTTTAGAATTAGCATCACCATGTTAGCTTCTCTGCACTAGTAGAAATGCCTTCCTTCTATTAATGTAATTGTTCCCCTTCTCTTTCTCATAAATACCCTTGCCTACTAATTGGAACATTATTTGGGCTTCTGCCTAAATCAATGCTTTCCAAGTAGGTATTCTTTTTTTGGATCTCAAATAAATGCTTGTTGCCTCTCACTTTAAAAGGCCTTTTATTTTTAGGTCATCAGTTGTTTTGACCATCCATTTAATGAATCTTTCCATAGTGTTGGTAGTGATAAGACTGCAGAAGGATTTAGAAAATGCTTTAGGGGATTTCTAGCTAATATTTCTCCTAATCCTCTCCATGATTGGTGAAACTAGAGTAGCAGTTGAATTCATAGAGCTCTTTTTGAGTTTAGGCTAACCCTGTTTCTAATAGGAGTTTTGACAAGTGTGTTTTTCTTAACTTGAAAAGTGGTATCATTCATAGGAATTGGGTCTGTGTTGGCTCTTGAGAGCTGTTTCTACTTTGGATTCCATAGAAGTAGGGCGGGCTCTCCATATACCTCGCACACACGTTTCCTACTACTCAAGGGCATTTCAGCATTCCCATACCTGATAACATAATCAGTATCTGTATTTCCTGTGTTTACTTGCTCTTTATGTTGGTCTTTCCTTGTTATCATGGTCACCATTGTTTACTTAGACAGTAAATTCTTTTTTTTTTAACTTTATTGGGGAACAGTGTGTTTTTTCCAGGACCCATCAACTCCAAGTCAAGTCGCTGTCTTCAATCCATAATAGTTGTGGAGGGCGCAGCTCACTGGCCCACATGGGAATCAAACCAGCAACCTTGGTGTTAAGAGCCTGCGCTCTAACGATCTGAGCTAATCGGTTGCCCCAAGACAGTAAATTCTTATAGATCAGTGATTTCCAAAATGAATCACAAGCATTTCTTTTCTTAACATGCTCATTTTAGCACATTTCATCTTCCTATAGTAATTGCTTGTATCTTTTTCCTATTCAGGAAATTAATTAAGCAGACACTTTGTGTCAAGGGAATAATTAATAACTTACAAAAGTATTAGTATAGTGCTTAGCTTTTCTACAAATGATAGTTCTCTTTTCCTTCCTCCCTGACCTCTCCCATTTTTCTATATCTTATCAATCACCATGTCCTATCCATTTTGCCTCCTAACTATCTTGAATCTATTCATCTTTCTCCAGTTCCTTCTGTCGTTGTCATCATCTCTTGTCACAAACTTCTAACTAGTCTCCCTGTCAGTCTCGTTCCTCACCTTAAATCCACATTGTTCATATTGCCAGCCAGAGCGGTCCTTTTAAAACACAAATCTATTTTTAAAACCATCTTAGCTATTTTAAGTGTACAGTTTAATAGCATTAAATGTGTTTATGTTGTTGTGTAACAGATCTCCAGATCTTTTTCATCTTGCAAAATTGAAACTCTGTACCTATTTAATAGCTCCCCATTTCCCCCTCCCTCCGGCCTCGGTGACCACTATTCTACTTTCTATTTCTATGATTTTGACTACTTTAGGCACCTCAGAAAAGTAGAATCATATAGTATTTGTCTTTTTGTGACTGGCTTATTTCACTTACAGCTAATGTTCTAAAGGTTCATCCATGTTGTAACATGTGACAAGATTTCCTTTCTTTTTAAGGCGGAATGATATTCCATTGTAAGTATATATAATGCTTCACTTATCCATTCATCTGTCGATGGACATTTGGGTTGCTTTCACCTCTTGGCTATTGTGAATAATGCTGCTGTGAACATGGGTGTGCATATATCTCTTCAAGACCCTACTTTAAATTCTTTTGGACATATACCCAGAAGTAGGATTGCCGAATGATACGGTAGTTCTAGTTTTAATTTTTTGAAGAACCACCATACTGTTTTCTGTAGTAGTTTACCATTTTACAATCCCACTAATAGGGCAGAAGCGTTCCAATTTCTCCACATCCTTGTCAAAACTTGTTATTTTCTGTGGGTTTTTTACTTTTTAAAAAAAATTTTTTATAGTAGTCATCCTGATGAGTATTGGGTGATAGCTCATTGTTGTTTTGATTTGCATTTCTCATTTGTTACATAGACGGTCCTTCCCCATTGTTACATAAGGGTTTATTTCTGGGCTTTCTGTTTTATTCCATTGGTCTATTTATCTTTATACCAGCACCACAGAGTTTAATACAAATCTAATTTTGTTTCTCCCTGCATAAACCCTTTTATGGCTTTTCATTGCCCTCGGGGTAAAGTCTCAAAACATCTGATCCTGCTGTTTTTGTCTGCTCTCTTCATCTCTGACCTCTGCTCCTATCTCAACTGGGCACTATAGCTGTACTGAACCTCTTTTGGTTACACAAATAGGACATGACCCTTTCACCTTTGGCCTCTACACCAGCTCTTCCCTCTGCCTAGAACACAACCTCTCCATCTCCCATTGGCTTAGCCTTCAGGACCCAGCTTAGATATCACTTTCTCTATGAAGCTTATGGTCTCCCAAGATGACCCTCCTATATGCTCCCATAATACAATAATATTTATCATTGATTTTAATTCACTGTTTGCGTGTATATGTAGATTATACATTTTTTTACTGTTTTGTTTACATTTATATCCATTGGTTCCTAACACAGTGCCTGACCAACGATAACTGGTTACCATATTTGTTGATTGAATAAATCAGTGGCATCTTCTGGCTTTAAAACCTTCAGTGATTTTCTCGTTGATTACAGTGTATAACCTTAGTTGCTTACCAGAATTGCTTAGGAGCTTTTTAGAAAGTACAGATGCCAGGTCATCACACAAGACGTATTGAATTAAAGTCTTGGGTGAGGCCCAGGCATCTGTAATATTTAAAAATAAGTTTAAAAAGCTCCATAGGTTATTCTGATGTATAGCTAGGGTTAAAACATGGATTCAGGATAAACTCTTAGCCTGGTATCCTAGTCCTCTATGTTCTAGAATCATCCTGGCATTTTTTCTCCTAGTTCTCTTCTTCTTTAACAAGCATAATTCAGGCAAACTGGTTTTTATGTGTTCACTAAACATGATCTGTGTTTTCCTGCCTCCTTATTCATATTATTTCTTCAGCCTGGGGTATACTCTCTTCCTTTATCCTATAGAAATCTTTCCTCCCTTCAAGACTTGGCTCAAAGTCCACTTATTTCTCCATAAAACCTTTTCTGATTTTTTTTCTTTGCTACTGCTGTGCCCCACACCCTCTTACTCAGTTATAATGTTTTCTTCCATTGACCTTCTCTTATATAATTTTTTTGTACCTCTCTTATTATATATTCTGCCATGTATTTATTTTTGCTTTAGTTTCCCGATACAAGTGTTAGCTCCTAGAGTAGAAGGAACCCAGGCTTCAGGGTCAAAAGACTTGGGTGCAAATCTAGACTCCACCATTACTAGTTGAATAACCATAGGCAAGTTATTTAAATTCTCTGGGCTTGATTTGCTTATTTATTAAAAAAAGATGACAAGAATGTCTCAGGATGCTACAAGGTTCAAATGAGGTACTATGAAAGTGCTTTGTAAAACCAGTTGGTTGCTGGTTATTCTATATGACAGCAGGGATAGTGTCTTACTCATCTGTATACTCCTAATCTTCCAGCAAGCAGTATCCTGTGTTTAGAAGACACTTTATGAATATTGGCTGGATGATTTAAATGGGGGTAAAAGAAGGAAACATTTTATGCCACCTAAAAATTGAAGTTGAGGTAAAAATTTTTAACACATTTTAGCACCTGTATGAGTGACTGGAACTCTTGCCTCATGAATGAAATAATTTCTAAATGGGCTTTTGCATTGTTCGAATGTAAGACCTCTTGCATAGTCATCCTTTGACTCTGTAACCAGTTTCCTCAACAACTTATTTTCTATCCAACTAATCAGTCATGCATTTCTGGCACACCCAAAAGAAACAGAACTGAGCACTGGACTATTGGAAATAAAACAACAGCTGTGTTACTTACCTAATAAGTCTTCAAGTCAACTAAGGTGTTTGGATGAAAAAAATTTTTTCATTTGTTTTAACCAATGATATATTGTACTTAGCAGTATCAGGGACTCTTTTTCTTTATTTTCTGGTTATAAAATCATACATACTCATTAAAGAAAAAGCTCATATTTCTGGAATATTTACATGCATTTTCTGTTTTCATCCTTATGACAACCCTCTGAGATATAGCCATTATTATTGTGATTTTATGTAAGAAGAAACTGAGAATTAGAGAGATTAAATAATCTCTCTAAAAAAAAACAGCTGTTCTCCCACTTTTTACCTACTTAACTCCTCAGTTTTCAAGTCTTTGTTTTAATTTTCACTTAGTTGTACTGGGTTTTCCTAATAACCTCCTCCCTTCTAGATCATGACTTGGCTCATTATTCTCTTGGATAGCACTCTTTCCTTTTTCTTGGTAGCATATTTCAACATATAATTCTTCATTTGAGTGTTTATTGTCTCTCTCCCATATATCAGTTCCATGAGGACTGGAACCATTTTCTGTTTTGTTTACCACCAGCAACAAATAGGTAGCAGGTCATTGGTTGGGTGAAGGAAGTAGTCAGGCTTCTCCAGTCACTGCCTTTCCATCAAGCCAGGGAAGCTAAAGATCAAGTTTTTAGATGTTGGGAGGCTGGAGCGCTGGCTACAGGGCACCAGTTAAGGATAGTAGTGTTTAGTGGCATTCTTATTCTCTCCACTAACTCGTTTCTCTTAATAAAGCTAAAATATGAGCAGCTTTGGCCACTTGGAAAGGATGTTCTAGAAGGAAAGTATGCAGTGGGGCTTAGAATGGCTTGCCTTTCAGGTCTGTTCTGTCATGTTGTTATTCCATACCCTTGGGCATTGTTTTTCCTATGAACATGCACCTTTACATTTTTTTTTTGATCCATCTATGGCAAATGAAATAAATAAGGACAATGTAATGTATATGTGTTGACACCAACTAATTTATCCTGTACATAAGGTCATAGAAATACTTTTCTGAGAATACCTAAAAGGTAAGGAGGCATTCCTGAAGGTCAGATAGACAATTAAAAAATTTTGAGGGCTGGCCGAGTGGCTCAGTTGGTTAAGAGTTGGCTTGGGAGCTTGAGTGTGAGCTCTGAGTAGCAGGGCCACCGGTTCGGATCCCACATGGGCCAGTGATGCTGCGCCTTCTACAGCTAAGATGCTGAACAACAGCTCGCCCTGGAGCTGGGCTGCCGTGAGTCACCGGCGACAGCATAGGCTGCAGCCCCTGTGGCAGTGGGTTGTCATGGGCTACCATATGTAGCCAGCAGCCAGCGTGAGCGGCCAGCAGCCGCCGTGAGCAGCTGTCCAGAAGCCGGCGACTGATCTGCCTCGCCCGGGAAGAGTGCAATAATGGTGCCAACTTGGGCCAGTGAAGCAACATCCTCCACAACTAGACTGAAGAACAAAAAGGACAGCAACTTGTCTGCTTCCCTTCCCCGATTCCCCAACGCTGTTCCCTTCCCTCAATTCCCCAATAAAATCTTTAAAAAAAAACACAAATTTTTTTTTTTGAGAGATAGAGGCTAGATCATGCAGGATCTTAATAGGCCATGATAAGGATTTTGAATTGTATTTTAAATACAGAAAGAAGCCATTAAAATATTTTAAACTGGAGAGTAATATGATGCAATTTGCTTTTTTTTTTTTTTAAAGATTTTTATTGGGGAATTGGGGGCATGGGAACAGTGCTGGGGAATTGGGGGAAGGGGAACAGACAAGTTGCTGTTGTTTTGTTCTTCAGTCTAGTTGTGGAGGACGTTGCTTC
>NW_017732315.1:391309-407437 GCF_001890085.2 Hipposideros armiger
AGCTCTGAGCAGCAGGGCCCCGGTTCAGATCCCACATGAGGGCCAGTGACACTGCCCTCTACAGCTAAGATGGTGAACAACAGTTCGACCTGGAGCTGGGCTGCCATGAGTCAGCAGCAATGGCATAGACTGCAGCCCCTGCTGCAGTGGGTTGCCATAAGCTACCGTGTGTGGCCGGCAGCCAGCGTGAGCAGCTGGCAGCCAGTGTGAGCTGCCAAGAGCCACCATGAGCGGCCGTCCAGAGACCAGCGACTGATCTGCCTCACCCGGGAAGAGCACAATGATGATACCAACATGGCCAGTGAAGCGACGTCCTCGACAACTAGACTGAAGAACAAAAGGAAAGCAACTTGTCTGCTCCCCTTCCCCGATTCCCCAGCACTGTTCCCCTCCCCTAACTCCCCAATAAAATCTTTTAAAAAAGAAAATGCATTTAGTACACCTAATGTACTGAGCATTATACACTGTAGAGTATCAGTTGTTTACCATTGTGATCACCTGGCTGACTGGGAGCTGTGGATTGCTGTCGCTGCCCAGCATCCTGAGAGTATCATACCACATATTGTTAGCCTGGGGAGAGATCAAAATGCAAAATTTGAAGTCTAATTTCTACTGAAGCGTAGTGCTTTTACACCATCATAAAGTTGAAAAATCAGTAAGTTGAACCATTGTAAGGCAGGGACTGCCTGTAGTCTCTTCTATAGAAGAAAGACTAGACTCAATCTTTGTCTGAGCCTTTCAAGGATAGCACACCCATTGTATCCTTCCTTGGCAGAGACCTTAAGCTGTGAAGACTGAGTTAGCTGATGAACAGATTCATGGAGAGTGGAGAAGGGATCCCTATATGTGGGTTAGGGACATGTAATGGTTAGGGACACTTTACTTAATTCATTCAACAAGAATTTATTGGGGCCTATTCTGCCAGACAGTGATCTAAGCATGGCATTGAACCTGTTCTCAATGAACTCATGAAATGAAGTTAATTGTGTGGCAGGACCTTCTGAATTTAATTAGAAAGGGTTTCAGAATGCAGTGCTATGGTCATTCTCTACTTCTAGTTACTTAGAAATTTTTTTTTTTTTTTACCATTTAGAATCCCTAAAACCCTTTTGAGAGACATTATATCCGGCTCTGCTTCTTTTCTTGAACTGAGAGTTGGCTTTAGACCAGTATCAGCTGCTTCTCAAAGAGTCACAGCAGCTGACAAAGAAAAGATAACTTTGAACAAGTTGGTAAAATAAATCTAGACTACTTCACTCAAGATTATACATCTGATTTTCCTTACTACTCTCTCATTAAGGAGGATACGTCATCCTGACACTTGAGATAGTCTGAAATCAAGTTTTAAAAAAGGCTCTCCCTTTTTCCTTGAGGATATAGGACTTAATATGTATTCCAGACCTCAAATCTGTTTTTTCTGCAATAGAACCAGAGCTGGCTGGTTCCTCTGTCTCCACCCCTTCCTTTGATAACTCCAAGTAATCTTTGTGCATTTCTGTGAACTTAAGGGTATTTACTTACCTATCTGACCCTTATCCTTCACTTGAGTAACTACTGGGCTGAGAAGCTGTCTTCCACATAGGAAACTGGAAACCTTTCCTCCCTTCCTATCTATCCCTCTGCCTACCGGTTGCCACTACAAGATAACATTTGAGCTTGTAGTTTGCCTCCTTTAACTTTTGCTTGACTTCTTCCTTATCCAGAGGCCAAACAGTGTTCTGATATAGGCAGAGGAGGTAGAAGAAATGTTTGGTTCATTTGAGGACCAAGTTTCCTTCAATGTAAGTCACCTTAATTAGAAAGTTAACCTGTTTTGGTTTCCATTTTCATTTTGTCTACTGTCAAGCCCCAGCTCCTTAGATATGGTGGGCAGGCAAGGTGCTTTGCCTTTCTTAAGGGATTGCTTTGAGCTCTATTCACTCTGAGCTCAAATCACCAGGTGAATGTCAGAGATTCCTGTTTGGATCTGGAGAGTGCAGGGTTGTAGTAGATGTGGGTAGGGTAGCAAGCTGGAGGGAAGAATGCTTTTAAACATGGCTCCAATAGCCATGTCGCTGGTAAAGTTATGGATTTGGGGGTAGGAAAGCAGATAGGATGGAGTGTCAGGAGCCCTGGCCTGATCTTAAATTATGTCTGAGACCATAATTTGCTGGTAGAGCTTCATGGGGTAAAGGGAACCGTTTTCTTATTAGTTTATTTCTTTGAGAAGATTTGCTCTACATATTTATCTTGTAATGTTTATTTAAACAAATTTGATTTTGATTATGAGATGTTTGATGTAAGAGTTAAAAATCAATGGGGAAAACTTAATCATACTTTTTTGAATCTGTAGATAAGCAATCATTTTGATGTTTATAGTAGCCTACATGCATAGAAAAACACTCATACTGCTTCAGGTACATTAAACAAACTCGTGTTCTTTAAAGTGGTAAATGGGTTCATAGGTGTCTTTCCGTGGGAAATGTGAGGGATGTAGGGTAGATATTTTTTTTTTTTTTTTTAGCTGAGCCGTCCTGCCACCTGTTGGCAGCGTAGCTCGGGCTGGGAATTGAACCAGTTGACCCTGTTGCTCAGAGCTCTCACTCTTGAGTGAGCTCTTAACCAACTGAGTCACTTGGCTGGCCTAGGGAGATATCTTTATAGCCTCCTCTACTTGGCTTTTAGATGCTGATAAAAGAAATATCTTCTATAATTTCCAAAAGGAGATCTCTGTTATATATTTTTAAGTCCATGTGATTCTGACCACTTTAAGGAGTCTGCCGATAAGGGTAGTAAAATGATTATCAGAATTTCATATCACTGAGTGGCCAAACACACTGTTTTATATTTCGCTTTATCCAGTGCTACCATAGTATCTGCCATACAGTAGGCATTATTAAATATTTGTTTTATATAATATTTATCAGGAAGTTCCTCTAAAAGCATATTTCTCTTTTTGATCTTAAATTACATTAATGACTGAATTGGGAAGGTTTCTAATAAAAGAGGGAATTTAAAACCTTCCTCCATCATTCTAATAAACTCAATCATTCATTTATTCAACAATTTATTGTTCACTTTACTGGATCCTGGGCTTACAAAGCTGAGAAACACCTGTTCTCTGCCATCAAGATTATATGTAGTACAATGTGATAAACAATAGTAGAAATACATACAGGGGGCTAAAGTGACACAAAATATGGGACAGGGTATCAGGAAATGCTTTCCAAAATAAAAGACTAAGTCTGGGTTTAGAAGGATGAATAAGAATTAACAAAGCTATGAAGGGGAAGAAGAGTATTCTAAGTAGATAAGCATATTTGAAAGCAGAGGGAGTGAAACATTTCAATATTCTGAAACACATTTTGGATTCCCTTTCTCTCTGAGTTAGTTAATTCCTACTGACCACCATTTCAGTCCGCAGGCCCTGGTCGACCTCCTGGAATGGAGGCTGAATCGTGGCATACTTGGGCCTTGGCAGATGTACGATGTACGCTTGCAGTGGCTGTGGAACCTCGAGCTGAGAACAGGAGGCTCCTTTGGAGCACAAGCCTCCCACAGGGTGCTCTTGGGATGCCTGTCCTGGAATTACCCAGGGCAGTAACAAAGCTTTCTTTTCTTCTTTAAACCAAGCCAGCAGGATGGGGTGTCTGCTAGCCTTTGTGTTTGGAGCCGACCAACAAATATACAGTGGCCAACACAATGGCATTGTTGGGCTTCAGTGAAAACTAGGTCGGGGCCCAGGCCCTCCTCTATAGAGCCCATCCAAAGAACAGAGGTTCAACAAGCCACTGATTTGGCTATTTGACATTGATGCTGGTTTCTGACTTACTGATGACACATAAGATTCCAGCATCTTTTCGCACTATTTCTCTGAACACCTCAATTTGGAATCTCTGAGTTGCCTGTGAGATTTTTCCTTCAGTTCTCATATCTACCACTCAGTAGCTAAATATTTTAGATTCTACCTCTGCTTGTTCTAACTCTAGCCCACTTTTTCAAGCCTAAAATAGCACTCTAAATCAGACATTTGGTCATCTCTCATCTGGACTGTTGCAGTACCATCCTCTCACCCCTTCTCCCCTACTTATACTTTATGCAGAAAAAAAAGGGAATAACACCTCATCTCTGTACTTTATATTTGTGTTCCTTTTGCATAGAATGTCTTTGTTACTCCCAACCCTACACATGGGTGTCCATGAAATGGAAATGAATCCTCAACAATGAGTGTATTAGCCAGGCCTAGGTGGGGGAAGGATAATTCAGGTAAATAGATCAGCAATGTGTACAAATGTGCAGGTAAACAGGAGTGAAAGGCTTTATATGCCATGCTAAGGATTGTGAGTTTTACCCTAAGTAGGGCATCATTGAATAATTTTAACACGGGAGTGGCTTCAGGCTGACATTTCAGAAGGATTATTTTGGCTGTATTATGTAAAATGGATTGGAATGAGGGCTAAGTGTGTTCAAGATGTAAGAAGGGAACCAGAAGACTAGTTAGAAAGCTTAAGGGTAACCCACAGAAGGAATAGTGATGATGATAAGATGTTGATAGGAGAGAATGAGTTGTGTACTATGAGCTAAGCACTGGGCTGGACATACTTCATATACCTTATCTCTTAATTATTCACTGCCTTGATTAAACACAAAATCCTGTTGGTTCTACCTCTGAGATGTCTCTAGATATTAACCTCTTTTTCATTCTTACTGCCATTGTCTTATTCAGGGCTTTATTATAATACTTCCCACCTGGATGATTCCAGAGCCTCCCAACTATTCTCTAAGCCTCAATTCCTGACCTTTTCATACAGTTTTTATATTATTGTTAGAATGATATTTCTATTTAGCATATCCGATCATGTTATTGTCCTATGTGGGAAAAAAACTGTTTGTTGATTATATGTCATCTCTCCTGGACTGTGAACTAAGGGCAGAGACTGGCCCCCATTTACCTTTGTGTTTTCACGTAATAGGTTTTCAGTGTTTGTGTAGGTGGATGGGTTGAAAGATGGATGGATCTTTGTCAGGATGACCCTGCTAATTAGGTGGCCAAAAATGATTAGATGGCAGCACATTTATCTGCTTTGGGTAAGCACTCTAGCTCCAGGCCAGTTGGGTAGATTTTTCAAAAAGGAATAATAATTCTTACAGTTGATGTTTTCTTCAGAACTTCTCTGAATGTGGGTTTGAACCATTGGTTAGAGATAAGCTTGTTTGGTTGCAGATATCAGTACATTGATAATTCAAAGTAAAAAAAAAAAAAAGCAACCATTTTGTCTTACCCTTCTTACTGGTTGATTATGATCGGGTGACGCTGCTGTAGCTGACTAGGATCAGCAAGAATTGGCACAGGAGCCCTGGGTGTAGTGCGTGGTAGTCTTGCCTCGTGCTGCTCTAGAATATTCTCTGTGTGGGCGTGTTTATGTGTCTGTGCCTGAGTTGGAACCATCAGAACCGACAGGGGATACATAGGGAGGACCATACTCTCAGCCTAGACAACTCCTAACTATCTTTTAGGATCCAAATCACATGTTACTTCCTCTCTGAAACTTTCTAAACTCCTCAGGCAGGGTCAGTTTCTACTTTTATACCCCAGGTAATTACCTCTGCTAAAGGGGTATTGGTATAATTTGCTTACCTTGTATGTCTTTCACTGTACTTCTTTAAAATATAAACTGAATGGTATTCATCTTTATATGTCCACATTTACTGTGTGCTAGGAACTCTTCTAATCACTGAGGGATATAATGTTGATGTAAACAGACAGGTTCTTACTATCATATGGGTGTGGCAGGAAGGGGAGGAAAGCTCAATAAACGTTTGTAGAGATAACCTGAATTGATATTGCTGAGTGTCCACTTATCTGTCCCTTTGGCGATTTTTATTAGGGTGTTGGCATATGATTTCTTGCGTATGTAATATTGTTTAGTCATGAACATACACTTATTTATTGAGTGCCTTCTAGGAAAAGAGTGTTTAATGAAGCCAGGCGTCAAACACAAATGAAATGGCAGAAACTCTGTTATATTATAACATTTTATTAGATCATGAGAGGCAGGTTTGGGCGTAGGTAAAGTTGGGGAATAGTCTCTAAGAGGTATTGAAGAACCTATAACACATATGAGTGGCTGATATAGTTTTCTGAACTGGAAAGTTTAAGAGAACAATAATAAGAAGTGTAAAATGTAAAACTTCTCTCTCTAGTAGGTTATTTTAATGTATTGCCAGTGCCTTAGGTTGTTTTGTAGGGCTGCCCAAGGGAGTGGTCTGGAAGAAAATGAAAGCAAAGCAGCTGTTATCCTCATCCCAGAAAGCTGAGTGTGCTAGTGCAGTTGTTGTTGCCTCTGCTTCTCGCAGAGGGAGTTGTTCAGAGGACACACCAGCTGAGTCTGCACTGGGAGTTGCTTATGGGGAAGTGAACGTTCCAACTAATGGGCACACATAGTATGTAGCAACTTAGAAATCTTCCTTGTTGGCAGATCTCAAACTTCCTTTCCTCATAGATGCAAAAGGTCTTGAGACATTGAGAAGTTGTGGTTTCTGAAGGCCCAGAGGGTTCTCAGCCCTACCAAAGTATTCACCAAAGGCCAGCAAGAGAAACTGGTTGTGACAATAAACTCCATTTGGTTTCCCTCCCTGGTCTTGGTTTGTGCTTTTCCCATCTTGCCTGGAAAATCCAGCCCCTACCAGTCTATGTGATTCCTCATCTTGTCTCACCTTTCTCCTCGGCTTTCTACCCTCGGGCTTGGTCTGTGGATTTCTCAGGCTGAACAGAGGTAAAATGTGTTTCTCTGAACCAGAATCAAAAGTCCTGGCTTAGCCTGGCCTCCAGACAGTGTGCGCACACACAGCCTTTTCATCATGGTGTTTTCTGCCTGGCCTTCAGTTGGAAAACTTGAGTGGCTCCTGAAGTCAGGCCTTCCATGTCATATTGTCACCTTGCCAAAGGAGAGAGCCACCTCTCAGACCTTTCTGACTCTCAGAGCTAAAGAAATTCGTCTGTATGATTAGGTGTCCGCTTTATTGCTCCCATGTAGCTTGGAGTTTGCAGGTTTAGTTTCTTTTTAGCAAATGAGCACCTCAAATGTGAACTGTGGCTAGAGTCAAATAAAGAGACGAAGGCACTATACTAATGCCATCATACCTCATTTTGAAATTTCTAAAGATGGATTATCAAGCAGGTTGAAGCTGATGGACAGGTTTCCCTTTTGAGAAGTTAGGTGTATTTTTAGCCATTCTCTCTGCCTTGCCCAACCTGATCTTCCTCATCCTAGGATCTGAAGTGCAGCATCGTGCTGCCCCCAGCTGGTTCTTTTCAATACTTATTTTACCACGTTAGAAAATCTCAGACTATCTGGCACTTCAGGTTTTTTTCTAAGCACTTTTCATATATTTGTATTAGATTCTCATAGTAACATTGTTATATTATAGATCAGGGATTATCATACTTAGCTTATAGGTGAGAAAACTGAAGAATAGCCTTATTAGTTGATTTGTCCGAAGTTAAATGACTATTAAGAGGCAGAAGTGGACTAAAATTCAGATCTCTTACCTCCCGTCCCATTAGGTTCCCTAGTCTTTTGTAAATTCAATAATACCTCCCATAATAGGTATTAAGACGTTAATTTTAGGCTTAGAGAAATTTGCCCTCTTTTCTCCCTTGGGAGGAGGAGGGAGATAATAATACATCATGTAAAGTTTGAATAAATTCAATAATCTAATTGGCAAAAACACTTTGAGCTCGTGTTCTGCATGAGGCTCTCTGACTCAGATGCTGTGGCCCCTGACTTTAGTGTAATGTGGTATTAAAGAGCATGGACTGTGGAGCCAGACTGCCTGGGTTTGAACCTGGCTCTGCTCCTTAATAACTGGATAACCTTGAGCAAGTTTCTTAACCTCTAAATGCCTTTTGTAAAATGAGAATATTAATCCACTTACCCTATTGGATTATATGCAGATTCAATGAGATAATGTGAAGTTTTTAGAGTAGTGCTTGGCACAAAGTAAGTATTATATAAATGAATATTAGCTGTTGTTATTATTATCGTCTCTATATAAATATGCTTATTTGCTCTTAAAAAAAAAAAGAAAAGAAAAGCAGCCCTTCATGGGTATGTAGGAATGATGAACAGCCAAATTTCTTGAAAGAGTACATCTTCACATTGTTTCTCCATAGTCTTTTCTCCTACTCACTCCTCAGTTCACTTTGGTCTTACTCTGGTCTTAACAATTTTATTGAAACTGCTGTGGCCATGGTTGCCAGTGACTTCCTACTTACAAATTCAGTAGACACTTTTAATGCTCATCTTACTTGATCTATAGTTTTTGATACCTTGGGTATTTTCCTCTTTGGAATGTTCTCCTTCTTTGACTTCTATGATGACATTCTTGCTTGATTCTTCTTCTTCAGCCTGCTCCTTTAAATGTTAGTTTCCCACCTTACATATTAGTCCCTGGGCAATTTCATACATTCCTTGGTCTTAGTGACTACTCCAGCTCAATGTTATTGCCTCCTAAATGTTAGTCATTAGCCCAGACTTTGTTCTTGAACTTTAAACTGACTTCCCACCTTGGTTGCCCTACAAGCCTTTAAATTCAACATACCCCGGCTGAACTCACAATCTTTTAACATTGCCTCTTCTTCTGAAAACCTGCTTCTGTCCCTATATTCTGGATATTTGATAATGGCATCCAGGGACCAGTAGCTTGGGATCAGCCTATAGCTTTTCATTGCCCTCGTCCGGCCCCCATCCAGGCAGTCATCTAAATACATCTAAATACATCTTGAATCTCGCTCTATTCCAGTGCCTCCACTATTGCCATAACTCAGGCACCCTTCTTCCTCCAGGATTATTGTAACAATCTCCTAACCTATTTTGCCCTCTCCGTGTTCTCCACTCTAATCCATCTATCATACCATTGCTAAAATAATCTGTTCTTTAAAAAAGCACACATGAACATGTTGCTCTTCTGCTTGAAAGGCTTTCTTTTGTTCCTTATAGGCAGGATAAAGTATCTTAGCAAAGCATATCAGCTTCACCTGCCTTTCCTATTCATGTACTATGGCCATATCGAGTAAATTCGTTTCCTATACGCACCATGCACTTAACTTGTATCTTCGCATATGCTGCTCCCTCTGTGTGGTCTGTCTTTCTTTCCTGCTCCCCCAGGTTATCCTTTGACTCCTTATTTCCTCTATGCAGCTTTCTCTGACATGTTCAGATTGAGTGAGTAACTTTATTCTCTGCATTGCCTAGTGCTGTTGTACACATACATGGCTCTATTTTAGTGTCTACCACATGATATTGTTTGTCTATATCCCTTAATAGATTGTGATCTCCTTAAAGGAAAGTATCTTTGTGTGTTTGCATCTATCATAGTGCCCGGATGCAGAATAAGCCCTCAGTAACTTAAAAATAAACAAGAACATACAGTCTCTGTCTTCTTGGTGTTTATTCTCTAGTGGTTTCACAACCAGACAAATGGTAGCTGGGTTTTCCTTCTGTTTTGCAGTATATCAACTCTGGGAACCTGGAACAGTTGCTAGACAGTAACCTGCATTTGCCCTGGACTGTGAGGGTGAAACTGGCCTATGACATAGCAGTGGGCCTCAGCTACCTTCACTTCAAAGGCATTTTCCATCGGGACCTCACATCTAAGGTACGAAGGCTTTACTTGCACAACCCTTTGAGACGCTATCTTCCATTTACCGAGAAAGCTTTGTTAAGAAACCAGTCATTAATGAGATTCAGAATGATGGAGATGGCTTATAGATTTAACATTTAATTATAGAGGATTTAACTTATTACTCTGTATAGCTAGTCCTTCAAAAGCCAATCTCGGCTCCCAGTAGGTACCTTTCAGTGTTGAGCCAGCAACACATACATCTTGAAAACCTTCACACTTGACTTCAGTCTCCTAAATACGGGTGTTGCAGGAGCAGATAGCATGAGGAGGGTTAAGAGTTTCTTGCTCTATAGGAGTGATAGCAGTCTAGACAATGTGGGAGCCTGCCTCTTAGTATACTCTCTCATGACCCCCAGGAAGTAGCTCTTAACTGAGAGTAGGAGTTCAGTGATTTTCAGTCACTTGAGTGCAGGTTTTAAGGGCCATAATGTACTGACCCATTTTCTGTCTGTGTGATTGAGTTTCTGCCATCCTGCCAGTTCCTCTCTGGCGTCAGCTGGTCTCTGTAGTATTCTCTTGCTGTCCAAATTGCTGTGTGACCAGGTTAGAAAAGAGTTGCTTTTAGAGGAAGCTGGCCATGCTACAAGGCAGACAACTCAGGGCCAAGTGGCCCAGGACACCACTGGGACAAGGCTTATTATATAAATAATACCATTTGATCATTGATGTGGGAAGTATAAATCGTCTAATATGACTTCAGTCCAAGAGCTGATTTAAAGTCTTCTAGGGAGGTACATGGGAGTTTTGTACCTGCTCACGAATAGCTGTCATTTCATTCCCTACCCTCAACACATACACATACACATACATGTACACACATACTTCTACACCCCTTCTGTCATGGACGATGAGGGGTAAGGGAACCTGTTATAAGAAAAAGTTTGTGGGGCCAGCCGAGTGGCACTTTGGTTAAGAGCTGGCTTGGGACGCCAGCTCTGAGCAGCAGGGCCCTGGTTCAGATCCCACATGAGGGCTAGTGACACTGTCCTCAACAGCTAAGATGGTGAACAACAGCTCGACCTGGAGCTGGGATGCTGTGAGTCGCCGGCGGCGGCGTAGGCTGCAGCCCGTGCTGCAGTGGGCTGCCGTAAGCTACCGTGAGTGGCCGGCAGCCTGCGTGAGCTGCCAAGAGCCTCCGTGAGCGGCCATCCAGAAGCCAGCGACCGATATGCCTCACCCGGGAAGAGCGCAATGATAATACCAACATGGGCCAGTGAAGCGACGTCGTCCTCCACAACTAGACTGAAGAACAAAAGGACAGCAACTTACCTGTTCCCCTCCCCCAATTCCCCAATAAAATCTTTAAAAAAATAAAGAAAAAGAAAAAGTTTGCAAAGGAAACAAATGCAGGCTGTGCATTCAGAGCCAATAGGCCTAGAGCAGTCAGTCTCTGGCTACTGACACTAGAATGGTTCTGGTGTTTCAAACAGCAGTACTGTCCCTGAGAGACCCTGGTCATTGGTTTATAAACTGCTTCACAGAAAATAGCTTTGGGAGGTGACTGTAGCACCCCTGGTTGTGGCAGGACCATTTGTAGTCAACTGCACTGTTACTGAAGGAGCACTAGGACTGGCAAATGGAATCTGGTGATGAGCTGAGGCCTAGTTGTGAGGAGCCCTTTATCTTCATCAGCAAGGACTGGACACTTGGACAGTTGGGACATGGAACATTGTATCTTTTCCCTCCACCAGCCTTTTCTCATCCCCTAGAATGTTATAAAAAAATCAAGACTAAGAAAACTGTGCTTGTTCCAGGCGAATGGGTGGGGTTGTCTCAATTTAGACACTGCCTTAAGTTGATAGCCTATTCTCGCCTCGGGCAAGCAGCCAAAATCAAATTTTTGCCTCCTACTCAGCATTATTTCCTCCAAGGTGGAGGGAGATCATGACAAGTTATTTATCAGTCATACAGATATTTCCCCCACACCTACATGAGTGTCTCCTGTGCCTGGCACCATGGATGAAGGAATATTACAAAAGGACAATTTCTGACCTAGCGGTACTTATAGTCTTGTTGGGAAATAATTTCAAAACAGCCCACAGCATTTTACAATTGAGTGTTCAGCCATAGGCAATAGGTTTTCAGAGAGAAGAAATATCGCTAGACTTTCTGGAGGAAAGCTCCCCCAGTGAGTTCCTAAGACCTCATCATATTCTCTTCTGTGCTCCCACAGCACTGTATTCCATTGTGATTGTATCCACGTGTGGTTTTGTCTGGGCTTGTCATGTTGTAAAAATGACTGTAACCTTTTTGGACCCATAGGACCATAGGACCACTATCCTTTGGTTTTCCTAATAGGGAGTATGTATTCCCAGTGTCAGTGGCTTGAGATGAGAAAACAGGAATTCAGGAGAAAGAACTGTGTCTCTGGGCTGTGCTTTCTTGGGTCTGAACTTTAAGGAGGTATTGAAGATACTTCCAGGTGGTGAGAACAAATGAGTTTGCAAACTGGAGATAGGCTTGGAAGTGCACTGTAGCAAATCTCAAATTGAAGAAAAACAAGTGAATTTTACAAGCCAGACCATCCAATAGGAGAGGCTATCTGTGTTCATTGCCCTTTTGTCATCTCTGAACTTTTGTCTGAATGTTTCAGCCTCATTGTAACTATGTTGAAATGATTAGGGAGAAAGTTGTATGCCTCAACCTAGGCCAGAGCAGGCCCCACCCAAATCTGTATGGTGGTGACAGTGACCATAAGAATAAGAAACCCTGAGGGAGAAATAAGGCTAAAGGGGCAGAGTAGGGCTTTGAGGTTTCCAGATTATCTCCTCATTGCCAACCTTGGGTCTGAGTTTGATTTCTTTAAGGACAATAAAAGACTTACTTATACTTTAGTCGTGTACACTTCATATTATTTGTTCTATTGTGTTGTGTCTCACACCTAGCATGCAGCCTGTCAGAGTAGCCGCTTCCTGGTCCTTTTTCAGAGAATGCACTTGATAGCACAGAAGCCAAAACATCAAGAGCTGAGATTTTGAGTCCCAGACCCAGTGTTGTCCCACCCCTCCAAATGACTTCAATGCCCTCGGGACCTCAGTGTTCCCAGTCTGTAAAATAGATTCTGCCCTTGATCTCAACAGGAGCCATCAGTCTGGGCTTCTCAGACCAGGGCTCACAGAAGGGATTCAAAGTAGCGGGAACACGTTCCAGGTGGGATGCCTTTTCCCAAATAATCCTGAGTCTGTGATAGAGGCAAAAAAGATCCCTAGTTTCCTATTAGACTGCTTCCTGAAAGTAGTATTGCCTTTGCAAGATTCACATATCAGTGGTTACAGCAATACTGCTTTCAGGAGTGAAAAGCCTGTCAGTCATAGCTGTTCAGTCTAAATTTGTAATTACTTCTAAGAAATGGATTTGTGCAGTGGCAATGCTAATAGTTTACTTAGAAGGAAGTAGGAAGTAGTGTGGCTTTAAAAATATTCAGTTCATGAGCTCCATCAAGAAGTGGCAATAACCACATACAGGCTTTTTACCTGTAGCTCTAGGAGGAACTATTACAATTTGTACATGAGACTTGTCTCTTAGGGGCAGCTGAGAGAGCAGTTTGTTTCTGCTTGTTACCCTTACTGTCCAGGATCAGGCAAGCACCACTGTGTTTGGTTACCCCTAGGAGTAGTGAGTTATGAATTAGACTCCTATTCTTGGTTGTTTGGGTTGTGTGTATGTGTGTGTGTGTGTACACTCCAAAGATGACCCTCTGGTGAATCCATCAGAGTGAAAAGCCTATCCAGCTATGGTCTTTTTTTTTTTATTAAGATTTTATTGGGGGAATTGGGGGAGGAAACAGCATTGGGGAATCGGGGAAGGGAAACAGACAAGTTGCTGACCTTTTGTTCTTCAGTCTCGTTATGGAGGACACTGCTTCACTGGCCCATGTTGGTATTGTGATCACTGCGCTCTTCCCTGCCTGAGGCAGATTGGTAGCCGGCCATTGGACAGCCGCTCATGGCGGCTCACGGCAGTTCACGCTGGCTGCCGGCCACCCACGCTGGCTGCCGGCCACTCACGGTAGCTTATGGCAGCCCACTGCAGCTTCACTGCAGCCTACTCCATCACTAGCAACTCATGGCAGCCCAGCTCCAGGTTGAGCTGTTGTTCACCATCTTAGCTGTAGAGGGTGCAGCATCACTGGACTGCATGTGGGATCTGAACTGGGGCCCTGCTGTTCAGAGCTTGCACTCCCAAGCCAACTCTTAACTAACGTGCCACTCAGCCGCCCCGGCTATGGTCTTAGGCTCTATCACACAACAACAGAAAATACCGATTTTCAGAGACTAGAGAGAGCATGAATTAGAAACAAAGTTGAATACTGGAGGAATGTAGAGAGTGTCTTTTAGGGCACCCTGTAGTTTTTTGTTTTGTTTTGTTTTAAAGATTTTATTGGGGAGTTGGGGGAGGGAACAGCATTGGGGAATCGGGGAAGGGAAACAGACAAGTTGCTGTCCTTTTGTTCTTCAGTCTCGTTATGGAGGACACTGCTTCACTGGCCCATGTTGGTATTGTGATCATTGCGCTCTTCCCTGCCTGAGGCAGATTGGTAGCCGGCCATTGGACAGCCGCTCATGGCAGCCCACTGCAGCTTCACTGCAGCCTACTCCATCACTAGCAACTCATGGCAGCCCAGCTCCAGGTTGAGCTGTTGTTCACCATCTTAGCTGTAGAGGGTGCAGCATCACTGGCCCATGTGGGATCCAAACCGGTGGCTATGCCGCTCAGAGCTCAAGCTCCCAAGCCAACTTTTAGCCAACAAGCCACTTGGCCGGCCCTGTAGTTTGTTTTTTTTTTAATAGTTGTTTTTTATAATGAGAATCATCAGTACCTTTTGGGAACCATTTATACTGTGTTATTAGAGGACATAGTATCAGGGACATAGAAATTTCTGGACCCCAATCTGTACCATCCATAGGCTTTTAGTCTAGTTGGGGAGACAGATATTACACAGAGCAGGTTATTACGCAAGAGCTATGGTAAAGATATGGGATCACGTGGTAGGATGGAGGGCAAGGGCTGAGCCACATTACAGCAAACAGATAATTTTCTAAAAGACTTAGTCTCTAGGCATGTAGGAGGGCAAGTCAGTCTCTGATCGCCCTGTGCTGTGGTGGTTTTATTCAGTGCCAATACTGACTGTACAGTTGTTCTAGGAGACCTCAGGAAGTGCTCTCAAGTGTCTGCTCTGACCCAGTTCTGAAGGATTTGTGTTGGCTTCCAGAAATGCATTCATGGCCACCCCTTTGAGTCTCTTAGATCAGTCCCCACACTGGAGAGTCGAATGTATGTATGATTAGCGTATGCCTTTGACATATGCTTTTGAAAGGGGCCCAGTTGCTTCAGTCATCTATCCAAACTTTCTTTTATTTTTATTTTATCCAAACTTTCATATAACAAATTTTTGCTAAGCTCTGTCTGTGTGTCTGTGCTAGGTTAGATAGAGATACAGAGATGAATGGGATCCTTCCCTGCCATTGAAGAGGCAGATATGTAACAGGTGTGAGGACAAAGAGGCCTAGGAGCCAGGCAGCAACAGTTGCCTGGGGTCCTTTTTGAATCTGAAAAGGTCACCTCTTGCCTCAGGAAGTCTGACTGGGCCTTTCTTATGTTTGCTGCTTACTCTAGGCAAGGATACTTTTGCATAAAGCATTTTTCATCCTCTGTGTAATGGGCCTTGCATCCCACATAGCCTGAAAATTGGTCTGACTTCTTCAGAACCCCTCCGTGGTCTGAGCTTCATATTTTGTAATCTGTACTGGGGCCATGTCCATGTTGGGTGAGAAATGCAATCATTACACTAGATACCCTTGGATTAACCCACATTGGAGGTAGGGGCCGGCATCACAAATGAAGGGGTTTTACTGTAGTGCCTACACAAACAGTGCTGCCTTTTCCATGGGCCCCGGCTACTGCTGCTATCTTAAGACTACATTGCTCCTCCAAAATCATTAGGTAGGAACCCTTTAGAATTGGGAAATCTGGGTGTGGTTTTTTTTTGTTGTTTGTTTTTTTTACTTTGCTATGTAAAAATACTTCCATAAATCTGGGTTTTTACCACTTATAGTTATAAGCTTCACTTTTCTCATCTTAAATTGTAAAAATCTCAGATCTGCCCACCTGACAATGTTGTTTTGAAGCATCATTGGGATTATATATTTTTTAAATGTTTTATCATTTCTAGGGTACCACATAAACAGAAATAGGCAATCTTCCCCTTACCCACAGGGCTAGGATATACTCTTTAAGCCACCTCCCTCTTAAGACATTTCTGCTTTCCTAAAGCTGGTAGTCTAGCTTACAATCTATAGTTATAGGAAGGGACTATAGAAACACTTTCATTATAATATGGCAATTGCTAAGGTTAGAGAGAGGAGAGTATATTAGGATGCTTTGAAAAAAGGATATTTAACCCAACCTGAGGGTATGAAGAAGGCTTCTTGGAAGAGATGATGCCTAACTTGAATCTTTTTT
>NW_017732315.1:408047-433131 GCF_001890085.2 Hipposideros armiger
AGTATGATGTGCAGACTGTGAGCTTAGAGTGGTAGGTGATAAGAGTTGAAAAGAGAGGAATCTGATCATATTATACTATCTAACTAGGATTTTATCTTGTAGATAGGAAATGAAGAACTATTGTTGACTTTTTTTTTAAAGATTTTATTGGGGAATTAGACAAGGGGAACAGTTGAGGAATTGGGGAAGGGGGACAGCTAAGTTGTTGTCCTTCAGCCTTAGTTGTGGAGAGCGCAGCTAGCTCAGCTCCAAGTCCACTGGCCCATGTAGGAATCAAACTGGCGACCCTGTTTCTCAGAGCTTGTGCTCTTAACCAGCTGAGCCACTTGGCCGGCTCTATTGACTTTTATAAAGTAATAGCTTTTTTTGAAATATAGTTTCATATAAAATTCACCCTTTCAAAGTATTCATTTCAGTGGTTTTTCGTATATTCAACCATCACTATTTAATTTTCATCACTCCAAAATGAAAACCCCATATCCTATTTTCCTCTCCCATCAGTCCTTGGCAACCACTAATCTAGTCTCAGTTTCTATGGATTTGCTTATTCTGGACATTTGATATAAATGGAATCATACAATATGTCATGTGGCTTTTAAAATAGTGGAGTAACACAATTAGATTTGCATTTTAAGAAGATCATGCTGGCAGGAATGAGAAGATGCATTAGCCTGTGCCAAGCCAGAGAGACCAGTTAGAAGAATATTGCAGTATTCAATGGAGGAATGATGAGGACCTAAACTAGGGCAATAGTAGTGGGGATGAAGAGGGAGGGACTGATTTGAAAAACATTTAGAAGCTACAATTAGTTGGAGTAAGAGTAAAAAATCTAGGATGAACCCCAGGTTTCCAGCTTAACAAACTGCGTAGAAGTTGACAGTATCAGATGACATAAAAATACAGCTCGAGTTTTAGCTTTTGGGGGAATGAGTTCAGATTTGCATGTATAGAGAATATGAGTAATCCAGGAGGAGATGTCCAGAAATAGACAGGGTGTGCAAATCTGCAGCGTGAGGATAAAGGTCAGGGCTGAGGATACACACTTGGGAGTCATCAGCACAGAGAGGGTAATTAGAAAAGAAATGCGGACTAGCCTCCACAAAAGAGCACAAGAGCTGTAGGCCCGAGATAGAACCCTGAGAGCATCCTTCTCATGGAATGGGAAAAAGAGCCTGCACTGGAAGACTCCAAAGTAGCCAAAGGTAGGAAAGGAAATCCAGAACTTTAGTGTAATATTAATCAGGAGAGAAGAATAAAAAAGGAACAGGAATGGCCTCTAACAGCTAGTCTGTTAGCTCCAGGACCATGACTACTTATTCTCTGCACGTCCAGTACTAGTATGATTCCTGAGTGATACGTAAAAACATTTGATAGAAGTAATCAGCAGTTAACAGCAGAAAGATCAAGTAATATAAGAACTAATTTTGTCTATTGAGATTAATACCACAGAACTCATTGGGATCCTCTGTGAGACTTCTTCCAGCAGAAGCCAGTGAGGAGTGAGTGGGAGATAAGTAAAAACAGCAAGTGCTGCCAGACAAACCTCACTAGCTGAGGCCCTGTTAAGGGCAGGCTCAGGAGTTTGTTGGAAAACCCCATGGGGGCTAATCCTGGTCAGGGCTCCTCTCCATTTTCCTTATCACCTCAGATACAGATGCCTAAAGTTTGGCTCTTTTGGCTTTCAGTATCCCATCTTTGTCTTTGGCTCCAATATCCAGCTATTGGCTGTGGAGAAGCTTTAAGAGGGGAAGTGGTCACACTTCAGACCAGAGGCATGCAACTTTGTCCCATGTTGTGGAGCCCTGATCCATCCATGCCTTAGCCATTTCTCAGCCACTCAGAGAAGCTACTCGGAAGGCGCTGACTCCTGAATGGCTGGTTTGCATTGAGTGAACAGTGAAGATGGGGCAAACTGGACAGCTTTGACAAGGAAGTGCACTGTGGCCATGATCTGTTCCTTACTTGCTGAATTTACAAGCTGAATTTAACAAGGTTGTTTCTGAGGGCTATAAAGCACATAGTAAATAGGACTTTAGACTGAGCCTTGGAGACAGGAGCCTAAGTTGTTAGTGAAAGAGGAGGAGGAGGGGAGAAAAATACGTGACAGATCTGAGCTGCCACTGCCTCATAGTGCCCTATAGCCCGGGCTTCAGCTGTCTAATAGTCAAGCTGGCCTAGGGTCCATAGTCTCAAAGACATCCCGAGTCAAGGAGCTGGGGGATGCTGAGCCAGCAGGACTAGAGAACTAATGCCAGGACAAGCACAAGGACGGTCCTGCTTGAAAGCCTGAGATAGTGCATGTCTACCTGGGATCCAAGGTAGGAGAGGATGTGATGAAATTACAGGCTCCTTCCAGGTCAGGAAGAGAGAATAGTGTTGATCATGTCAAGGCCAGAGTAAGGGACTGATTTTGTACCTAATGTGGAGTAAGCAGAAGACTTGGCAATGCCTTGGCAACTGGATGCCAAGGCTGGTGACGGGGAGAGAGGGCTGGTTTGGGTCAGATAGGGCCTTGCTGGCCCCAGAAATGTCCCTGTGAGCCAAGGATCGCTCTGCTGCCTCTAGAGGAAGAGGGAGGGGTAGAGTAAGGTTCCTCCTGAGCCAGTGGTTGAGGGCTATTTTGAATGCAGCTATTTGGAGAGAGGTTTTTGCTGCTTTGTGTTTATTTACAAGTTGTTTAGGTTCATCCTTTCTTCTCTGAAGACAGTAGCATTTGTTCAGTGAGCATGCCTGAGCCTCTCATGAACTGAATACTGTGAGGAACCAGAACTTGCTCCCGAGGAGCTGATAGCCTGCTAGACTGTAAGAGGAAGTGACACAGAGGAGGAGTTAAAGGAGATGAGAGAAATAAAAGTGAGAGCTGGAGAGCACAGGGCTGGGAAGGCAGCTTGCCTTAAAACACATGAAATTTTCTGAGGTGAAATGAGAATTGGAAGAGCATTCCAAATGGAAGGGAACAGTATAAGCAAAGGCTTCACAAGTCAAGCATGTCTGTGACAAGTTTGGATGAAGATTGTACAGACAGGTACCAGGGGTAGAGGGGAGCGAATAGGGAGGTAGGCCGGTTGGTTAGAACCAAATCATACACTTTTTATACCAGAGAGGAGGTTGGTTATGATCCTGTTGGCAGTCAAAGTTAGTGTAGGCTTGGGTGCTTGTCCTATGCTTACATTACTTGGCAAAAGGTCAGGCCTGCCTCTGGTTTCTGCATTCTGAGGAAAAGAGAAAGGGAGGCCAGGGGCCTGATAGGCTGTCTTCGTCCACTAGATTGTTAGCTTCAAGAGCACAAGGGTTTCTGTTCATTGAGGTATCTGGCACTTAGAATCATGCCTAGCACATAGAAAGCAAAGATCAATATTTGTGTTTGGAGTGATAATCCTAGGGCAGGCACCCAAGATCCAGGCCTAACTCATCTCACGTGGCTGTCAGAGCCCCCAAGTCTGACCACTGGGGTCAGCCTACGAGTATGGTTTCATCAAGGAGCAAGGTACCGTGTGGCAGGGAGGGATGGTGGTATTTTAACGGTTGGCTGGTCCCTACTTCTGAGCCACAGTCTTCTTCTTTGGGAACCCTAGAACTGCCTGATAAAGAGGGATGAGAATGGTTATTACTCTGCTGTGGTAGCTGACTTTGGCCTGGCTGAGAAGATCCCTGATGTAAGGTAGGTAGCCCTAACGGGTGCTGGGGTGTCGCATCCCGCACGACATGGGCAGTGGGAGAATGAAAGAGGGCGGCGAAGGGTTAAGAAAAGAAACAACAGCCAAGAGTTAAATGAGCGTGGGGCCAAGGGTCTCCAGCCTCAGAGGACCAAGAGCCCCGAATCGGGCCCACACACCGCTTTTATTTCTCCACATACCCGGAAGTAGCATTGTTCTCACCACAGTCTGAGTGTCTCATTCCTGAGAACTTGCTCAAGCCAGATTACCCATGCCTGCAAGCTGCTATTACCAAGTCGAGTCCGGAGTCTGCCTACAGCGCCTACAGCAATAAGACAGATGCTCTGCCTTCACACACCCTATACACAAACGACCCCAGGAAGATAAGATTATTATGCTGAGGACAGATCATCAGGGCACTTCCCAAGCAGGCTGAGGGAAGGAATGTAGCTACAGAAGTAGAAAACCTCCAGTCTCTTTGGGGGCGGGTGAGGGCCCATGCCCACCTCCATCAGCCCCAAGATTTCTCCTGATGGCCCCCATGCGACTGTGCCTGGCTTAGGTTCTTCCTTCCTCGAGGAATCTTACCCATCTACCAGCCATCCTTTGGGGCCAGACGGGAGACACAAGGTGTATGAGCAGTGTCCTCAAAAGGGTCAGTTTAGGGTTAAGCATGGGGGGGGAGGGGGAGGGCAGACTGCTGGACAGCTGCGTGGCAACACGGGTTACAGAAGGGACTGAGGCAAAAGGAAAACTCCAGCTTCCTCCCCAGAGGCCAGGACTTGGTCACAGCTCAACCTTAGCTCCCTAAATTTGGTCATTCCTAGTCTGTGCCCATCCCTGGGGGAGAATTCCCAATATTCAGATAGCCCATTGCACAAGCAAGTGGCAAGCTCATTTTCTGTCTCTCACTCCACAGCATGGGGAGTGAGAAGCTGGCTGTGGTGGGCTCACCCTTCTGGATGGCACCCGAGGTTCTCCGAGATGAGCCCTACAATGAGAAGGTGAGTCTGGGGACCCCAAGGCCTGGTTCTCCTTAGAATCCACTCTTAGCAGAAAGTGTCAGGATCACCCTTTATTCAGGGAGATTCTACATCCTTCCTGCCAAGTGCAGGGCTGGTAGCTGGCAGCTACCCAGTGAATGAACTGAATGCAGTATGGGCAATAGGGCCCAGGCTTGGGCTGGTGGACATGAGGGGCAGAAAGCACACCTCTCACTCCATTGAGGGAAACTGGGGTCTGACTATCTACCAGGCGGACGTGTTCTCTTATGGTATCATCCTCTGTGAGATTATCGCGCGCATCCAGGCTGATCCGGACTATCTTCCCCGCACAGAGGTGAGCTGCAGGCATGAGGTCAGTGCCACTGGGATGGGGCTGCTTTTGAGGCTGTGGAACTATTTCGTTCTTGGGGTGGAGTTGCTGGAACTTAAGTCAGTGTGGCTACTTCTCAGGGGCAGTTCCCAGCCTCTTTCTGAGCATGCCAGGAGGGATGGAGGGATTCATGACCTCTACCCATGTTTCCTGTCTCCTCTCCATCATAACCATCCACAGAATTTCGGGCTGGACTATGACGCTTTCCAACACATGGTGGGAGACTGTCCTCCAGACTTTTTGCAGCTCACCTTCAATTGCTGTAATGTGAGTATCTTTCCTCCCCCTGGCTTTGGTCAGGTGTTCGGCTGAACCCTTTTCACCTGGTTAACACTGTAGGGAGAGGCTCTAATTAGCCTCATGAGGGGCTTTATTTTCACTGATGAATAACAATGCTCACTTCCTCTCCTCTACCAGACTGGAGGGCCTGACAGACCCCAGAGCCCTGGACCAAAGAAAGGAAAATTGCTTTGTAAT
Organism: Hipposideros armiger; assembly: GCF_001890085.2. Classification (NCBI taxonomy): domain Eukaryota; kingdom Metazoa; phylum Chordata; class Mammalia; order Chiroptera; family Hipposideridae; genus Hipposideros; species Hipposideros armiger. The sequence goes on from NW_017732315.1 coordinate 413,555, forward strand.
ATCCAATGCTCAGCCTGCAGGGTGGACCCACCACCCCTTGCCTTGGATGTTGATGAAGTTTTGGACTGGTTTCAGTTGGACTGTGGGTCCAGCTGGTCCAAAAAGCCCATGGGAAAGGCTCTTAGCCTTCATTTTATATAGCTATGGGGCTGGACCTACCTGTTATGACCAAGGTGTAGCGGGGCCTTGTCTAGGTAGCTCCCAAAAACACATTAGCAGCAGAACTCAAGAAAGAACAAACCAATGTGAGCATACCCTTTTGGAGAACTCTGTGCCAAACAAGGGTTTAAGACACACAGAAAGGGTGCTGAGTTAGGGGAGGGTATTAGACAATAGCACTTTCCCTGACTTTAGATCTGGGAATCACCCTCATGGTCTGCAGTGTTCAGAAAAGATCTCTTAGCTGCACATCTGAGTCTTGAAAGATGCCAGAAACACTCAAATTCCATCCTTGGGGTAGAAGTTAGGGGGGCAGTCTAATGGCTGGTGTTGATGACTACAGATGGACCCCAAACTGCGCCCATCCTTTGTGGAGATTGGGAAGACCCTGGAGGAAATTCTGAGCCGCCTACAGGAGGAAGAGCTTGAGACAGACAGGAAGCTGCAGCCCACATTCAAGGGTAAGAGATTAGACCAGAGTATCTAATCTGATCCCAAGGGAAGAAATTAGGATGCGGGCTCTTACCCTCTAGGGCTGTGATCGAAGGATCCCATGGCCAGAAGAAAGGTGGAGGGGCAGGGGATGGGGAAAATATTGGACTCAAAAAGAGTTGTGACTTGATATATTGCCTCCCTTTGTTGAGTCTGTTTTCTCATTGGTGAAATGAGGACAACAGTACCTGTTTTGCTTTCCCAAGTGAAATCACTTTGTGGTACAAAGTGCTGCTTCTATTTGTTATGACTAGCAAAAGTAACCCTGACTTATTGCACTATTCTTCAGGAGTCTTGGAGAAAGGACCTGGGGTGAAGCGACTGAGCTCACTAGATGATAAGATCCCTCCCAAGTCCCCACGCCCAAGACGTATTATCTGGCTGTCTCGAAGCCAGTCAGACATCTTCTCCCGTAAGCCCTCACGTACAGTAAATGTCCTGGACCCCTACTACCGGCCACGAGGTGGTGCTGCCCGCACCCCCAAAATCAATCCTTTCAGTGCTCGCCAGGACCTCAAGGGTGGCAAGATCAAGTTCTTTGACCTCCCCAGCAAGTCTGTCATCTCCCTGGTATTTGACCTGGATGCACCAGGGCCTAGAACTTTGCCTGTGGCTGACTGGCAGGAACCCTTGGCCCCACCTGCCCGCCGGTGGCGTTCTTTGCCGGGTTCACCAGAGTTCTTCCATCAAGAGGCCTGTCCATTTGTGGGCCGAGAAGAATCACTATCTGATGGGCCCCCACCACTCCTAAGTAGTCTCAAGTACAGAGTAAAAGAGATCCCACCATTCCGAGCATCCGCCCTTCCAGCTGCTCCAGCTCATGAGGCCATGGACTGCTCCAGTCCCCAGGAAGAAAATGGTTTTGGGCCCAGGCCTCAGGGGGCCAGTCCATGCCTTGCAGGTACCTCTGAGGAGATGGAAGTAGAAGAAGAAAAGCCAAGAGGCTTGGCTCCAGTCCTCTTCTCTGTCTCAGGCACAGGCCTGAAAACCCAGGGAGAGCAGGATGGGTGAGAGGGGTTAATCCCTGCCTCACCTCGGGGATGGACCTTCAGCTGAAGCCACAGGGCCTCCCCTTGGTGCATAGCCTTCACTCTTCCCTGGGGTCCACAGAGCAGGCATGCTAGCCAAGTCAGGCTCAATTTTGGGGCTCTCATAGCCCACTGGCTGTGTATGAAGGGAGGCAGCAGTGAGAGGCCTTCCTAGTTAGGGCCAACGGTTGATAAAAAGCCTCAGAAATCCAGCAAGGAGCTCTGGCTCCCACATGACCCCCCCAATGCACTTCCACAGACAGGACCAGAGGACTCCTAGTTCTAGTTTGAGCTGGCAGGCAGCTATTACCCCAGGTTCTTCTCCCACTCCAGGTCTGTCTCTTGCCCTTTACTGGGGCATATAAGCTACTGGATAGAACCTGGAACTGACCAGAAGGCTGTAAAGGACATGAGTATTTCTCAGACCTGAAGACTGGGGTGCTTCTTGCCAGTTATGTCTAAGACACTTGAATAATTGCTGTTTGCACTTACTGCACGGTCAGACCATGTCACTACATTTCTATGCAATGGGAAGGTAAGGCAGCGTGGTGGTCATGGCTCTTAGCTAACCTATTCAAGGATCTTTTCCAGTTGATTAATCTATTTTCATATTTATGAAGGAGTCTTAATGTTCTGCCCTATAAGACTTTCAACCTTGTGGTTGGGAGTGGGGCTGGTTTTGTAGGCCGTAGGGCCTGCTTTATGTGTTTGTCAACATGTGATACACCCATTTGGTTAAATGGTTTTATACATGGACTGACTTTCTTCCCTCCCTGCTATGGCTGGAGCTACCGGAACAGTCTGTCCTTACAGAGCTGCAATAAGAAATAACCAAAGATGAAGCTGGTCAGATATTTTCATAACTTGTTTCCGCTGATTTTTTTTTTTTTGTAAAACTTTCCCAAGACACTTTCAGATTTAAAAATAAATAAAGTCGGTGTTACAGGTGCTGGTCAGCTTTCTTACTTGCACCCATATTCCTCAGTCTCTGGGGGTAAAGAAGGTCCAGGAACAATGCAGCAGTATCTGTTGGAAGCTCCAACTCCCCAACTCTGTAGTAGCTGAGAATAGGACATTTACAGGCTAGAGGGACCCAGACCTTTCAGTTCCACCCTGGGTTTCTCTTCCTGGGCTGTGTGTGCTAGGTGGAAGTTTGGTCAGCTGCTGCCCCAAGCCAGCTTCATCTTCTGGTTGTGGGCTTTGGATGAACGGGAGAACTGGCTCTTGGCCACTGTGAGGGGTACAGCTTTGCCACTCAGGTATACCTTGTTGTGGCATTCAGGTAGCCAGGGTCCCGAGCTACAGGGTTGGGGTCCTTGGTTCACTCCCACATAAGCCATCACGTAACCTGTCATAAAGGCATCGAAACCAGCCCGATGCAAACCATCCCCAGCCACTGGGTTAGGACTAGCTTGACTCCCTGGCACTTCTAAGGTAGCCATGTCAGTTGTTTCAGGCCTTGTTGCTTTAAGTCCCATCTCCAAGTCATTTTTGTGATCTTGCTCAGAGCCAGGCTGGTTGCTAGTCTCATCCTCAGCCACCTCCTGCTCAATTTCCTCAGCCTTGAGGCCATCCCCACAGACCTGCTTCATGGGAGGACCGTCCTCAGCTTTCCCAGAGGTCTGTTTTCCAGGCAGGCCCAACAAAGCCCTCCGCCGTTTTTCCCTACGCCGTCGTCGTCGCCGCTTGTCCTCCATGGCAGTCTCATCAGTGTCAATGATAAGGTCAATATCGTGGGACCGAGGACACTGTGTTCCCAGGGGGCACCAGCCATAGGCCTAGAGGTAGGAAATAGGCTTAGAGAGGGGTTCCAGACATCAGAACCTCCCTTCCCCCAGGAAATGGGCGAGTGCTCTCACCGAGAAGTTGTCACAGACGCTGGTGGAATGAGGACGGTGGGATGCAGGGGGCATACAGCAGCGGTAGTCAATATGGGCCCTCATGCTAGAAGGATAACTGCAGAACTCCAGAATAAGGTGTGGGCTGCCAGCTGCCCGCTGCTTCCCATTTTCCCGCTCACTGCAATAGTGCAAGAGGATATTGATCCAGTAATATATAAGCGCCATTAGAATAGGGGTTTTTGTCTTATTTGTTCACTGCTGAATCCTCAGCACCTAAAACAGTGCCTGGCACACAGTAGGTGCTCAATAAATATCTTAAGTGAATGAAATAAGTTTATACCAGGCCCCACCCCTTTCCCTTAACCAGTCTCTCACCATTTCCGGAAGGCATATTCTAGGTAGGAGGCCACAAAACGGGCATGAAACTCAGCAGCATATTTGGTGTCATAAATGCCGGCTGGGAACATTTCATATAGGTCAGCAGTGAAGGTTCCCAAGTTCTCAGGCAGGTGTGCATAGAAATTCTGGTACAGGAACACCAAGTCTATGAGACCATTGTGCAGTATCAGAGGCCGGCGGGCCCGGATTAGCTCCAAGAACAGTGTCCTCACTGACTGGCTCTGGCTCTCATCACCCTGGGTGGAAAGCAAGGGGTTATTGGGAAGGACGGAGTGCCCTAGGGAGCTTCTTTACAGGATATTTAACCCAAGCTCCCCCACCTGGAAAGCTTTCCCTTCCTGCCCGACCCAATGCTATTCACCCATGTATCAGTCTTGTTTCCCCAGCCCTGTCTCTAGTGATTCCCTATACTCCCTAAGAAGCAGCTCCTCCCCATGCACCCAGCCCAGGGTGGGGAGAAATTTAAGTCACAGAGGGGCAGTCTCAAGGCTGGAGATCTACCTTGTCATTGCCCTTGTGGTATGGGATACCCTGGGCATACTGCCGGTTGAAGTTGAAGCCATGTTGTACCAGGAACTGCACAGACTTTGGTTCTATGACATACTCTTCCATGCACAGCAGGGTCAGATTGAACACCTGGGCCAGGTATGAGTGTTCACCCTGGGAGAGAAAGAGGGTCTGTTACATTAAGACTTCTGAGAATAAAAACATAATACCTGATGTTCCCCTGCTCTCAACCCTGCTCACTGCCCAGCCACAGACCTGGGCTGGGGGTGAGATCAGCCCATACCTTGTCTGGCTGCTGCTTGAAGCAGGCGAGGCCCAGGGAGAGGATAGACCGGGTCCTGGCAGCATGACACACGGCCTTGTAACGTTCCTCGATGCACCTTGGGGTTGGGGTTGGGGGTGACTGTGGCTGGCGGTAAGTCTCATGAAGGACCCAAACCACCCAGGACTGTGACCTCCGCTCCATGGTTAAGGTCTTGCCCCCCCCCCAGTCGCCTCCCCTCCTGCCCCCCAAGGCTGGAACTAAAGAGATCTCGGCTGATACTTACTGATTCAGCAAACTCTTCCTGTCCCCAAGCCCACTCAGTTCCTATGGGTGAAAGGGAGAGCTGAGTTAGGTCCCCAGCAACCACAACCACCTGTCCTCCCTGTTTCCCAAACCTCACCGTGTCCACAGCCACAAAGCTAGCTGTCTTTATGGCCAGCAAAAGGGATGGCCACATCTCCTTGAAGTTGTCACTCTGCACATCCACCACGGGAACCAGGACCACTAGCTCCTCCCCAGATTTTGTGCTTTTGCTGACACAACCTGGGGGTAAGGAGGATAGACAGTAATGATCAGGCAGGGGCCGGGGGAACAGATACCATGGCTTAGGGATGGGGGTCATTTTCCATGAAGGCAAGAAATGGCAGCTTTCCCCTCAAGCCTATGTATTAACCATGCTCTACACACAGGCCTTGCTTGGAGTGAACAGTGCCCAGAACTAGGGAGAGAAAACCTGGGTCTTTCAGTGAGACTTTGGGAAAATCATTTCTACCTCAGCATCACGATCTGTAGAAGAAGAAGGGTGAACTAGATATCTGTGAGGTTCTTTTTCCCACGTCCTGCAGGTACTATCTGGCACGGGTTGAAAAGTTCAGTTCCTTTAATATCCCATCAGGCTCCATACTACTGTTTCCATGGTGCCCTAGCAACTACAAGCAGCAGTAGCATGTGGGCCCCAGAGTATGATAATACCTCACACCAGAGCTCCCAGTGTGTGTCACTTCCTTTGGACCACAACTCCCAACCTGCCCCCACTTAGAGCCATGAGCTCCAGACTACATCTCCCAACATGCCCCCACCTACCCTGACTATGCTACCAACACTCCAGGCTTTTGCAGCCCGAGCCGCGGGGCACACCGGGACTTGTAGTCTCCTCGTGGCTGGCTCAGAAGGAAGCAGCTCGTCCTCTGAAACTTGAAGTCGGTTTCTAGAAGGCCCGAGGCCTTCTTCTCCCCCGTAGCGCACAAGCTTTTAAGGCGGCCCCTAAAAAGTCACTCACCATCAGAGACTGCTGGAGCTGAGACTGCGCCATCGTCACTGTCGGCGGCCATGACACCACGCGTCCCTCGCCTGAGTAGTCTGTGGGTACGCAGAGCTTCCGCTTCGTCTCCGGGCGCGACTCCTGTAGTCGGGGATGGGGGCCGGGCCTCGCCTCCCGAGTCGCTAACGGGTCGGACTTCCGTTCAGACCTCCCGGGTCTGCCGCGGAGTCGTGGGTTCCGAGCGAGTTGGAGCCGATTGGCTATTGCGGTCCAATTCGCCGCCCGGAGTGGCCGGAACCACGCCCCCTAGAAAGCGTTTGGCGCGGGACGCAGCGTGGGAGGTAATTATTTCTTCGCGTACGACCCGCCGGGAACGTGGGTCACGGCTTTACGCTGCCCTCATTGACGCGGCTCCGGGGTGGGGGTGAGGGTCCCTAGAGGAGGGGGCCCTGCCGGAACTAAGCTTAAAGCACGCATGCGAGTTAGGCAAAGACAGGGGAATGCGGGAGAAGGAAGGACGTTCTGGAAATGGGCAAATTCCCTGGGAAGATGGAGCTCCCTGCGTTCCAGGAAGTGAAAGAGGCGGGGAGGGGGACCTGGGATGAGATGCAGAAGGGTTAGAGCGACCCTCTAGCAAAGAAGCTTTTGAAATAATCCAGGCTGGTGATAATAAGGACTTGAATTAAGGCTCCGGCAGTAGGCACAACGTCGAAGGGACAAATTGTAAGCAAGTAGGAGGTGTGGCTGACCTGGAGGGTGATTGGACATGACTCCTGCTATCGTGAGGGAGTTGTCCCTACTAGATACCAGTCCTTTCCCAAGAGCCCCTGGTTCCCATCCTCTTGTCCCACCGAGGATTCTCAACCTTTTCTCCTTGGTTATTCACTTTCTAGTTCATCTTCAACCTTTCACTATCCCTCATCCCATTCATTAATTTAACAAATATTTATTGTATACAATTTACCTGGCACTGTACTCAGCTCAGAGGACACAACAGTCAACAAAAGAGACCCAGTCCTTGCTCTCATGAAGTTTTACAGCCAAGGGGAAGTGGACACTGATCAAAGAATCTCAAATAAATGTGAAATTGCAATTGGTATAAGAGCTACAATGAAGAAGTACAGAAGAGGGTTAAGACTGGAAGGACCTGATTTGGACATTTAAGTCTCTGTGAAGAATTAGATGTTAGCTAAAGCATAGGAGAAAAGCTGTTCAAGTAGGGGAAGTGAATTGGGTGAGGCTTCAAGGTGGACAGACACTTGGGGGATTGAAGCATCTATTTTAGGCAAACATGGCAGAGCATAGGGATGGAGGGGATGAAGCAAATGGGACCCTGGAGCCTACAAGGCTTTATTAAGAAGATTGGCATCTATTCTAAGAGCAATGAATGTGACAGCTAAAGTCCTCCAATAGCCTACAAGGAACTTTGTGATCTGTGTCCCCCACCTTCTTTACCTTTCTGACCTTATTTCCTACTACTTACCCTCCTCATTTCATTCTGACTACACTGGCTTCCTTATTCTATAAACACACCAGGCTCCATCCTTAGGGCCTTTGCACTAGCTCCTTTAAGTAATTGATCAAACATCATTTTAAGGCCCATCTTGACTACATTCTTTAAAATTGCAACATTCCACACCCTCCCCATTTATTATCCCCTTCATCTGCTTTAATCCCCTTTATTGCTAATATTTATTGTCTATTATCCTATATAATTTACTTATGTGTATTATTTATTGTCTGCTCCCATTAGAATATAAGCTCCACGAGGGCAAGAAAACTTTGCTTTGATGTTTTAATTAGTGAAGTATTCCAGGTACCTAAAACTGCTTGACACTTGTAGGCTTTCCATAAATATTCAGTGAAATAATGGGAAGTTATTGAAGTAAGAAAATAACATGATCGTGTCTTAAAAGATGGTTTTACTCTGGAGAATTGATTGTAGAATGAATTATGGACATGAGTGAGTTTGGTGAAGGAAGTTTGGCTATGAAGGGGAGAAGAGTGGGTCTTCTGGGGGGTGGGATTGAAGGAGCAGGATCCGAGCTTGGACAATTTAGGAGAAGGGACCACTCCATTCATATAATGGAGGAGAGAAGAAAGAGAGTACAGGTGGAAGTAAGTTTGTACATTCATTTTTTTTCTCTGAAGGAGGAAGCAAGCTCTTTTGATGAAAATGAATTTATAAAGTCAAAAGTTTGAGGAGAGAGTTTGACCCAGAGGCTTAGCAGGGACTGCAGTATAGCAGAGTGCAAGAGTAAAGGCCCTGGAGGCAGATCTGGGTTTGAACGGACAGGATGCTTAATCTCTACAAGCCTCAGCTTCCTCATAACTAAAATGGTGGTAATACTAGAATATACCTAATGAAGTCATCAGGAGATGGAGTGAGAAATCTGGTAAAGCACCTAGCACCGGGTCTACCATGTAGTAAGCACTCACTCACTGTTAGCTACATTTAGCTGTTAGAGAAAAGGCAGCCAGAAGTACAGGAAAGGAGTAGTGAAGAGCAACCTGATGCTAATGGCCAGCCAGCTATGGTTTTCTAGATGAGGAAAAGACTAGGAATAAAACTATTGGGTTGTTGGAAAAGTCATGACGCATGTTTGCAACAGATGGCACTAGTTCATTTTTGGAAGTACTAGAGTCATTCGCATCTATGTTACTGCTATGTCATTTGACAGCTGACAGTTCTAGCTCCATTCTAAAAAAAATTGAGCGATTTGGTTGCGTTTTGAAGATTTTACAACGAGTTGAAGATGGAAGACCAAACCGTGCATTTTTGCCGTATTTTACTGTTTTACTTCCATAAAGGGAAGAACGTGCATCAAGCTTGTGAAAAGTTGCATAAAGTTTACAGTGACAATGCTCTACAAGAACATCAGTGCCAACGATGGTTCACGAAAATCCGTGTTGGTGATTTTGATCTCAATGACTTTCCTCGGTCAGGGAGGCCCACCGAGGTTGATGACGACAAAATAAAGGCATTGATGGAGTCAAACCCAAGTTACACGACACGAGAGATTGCAGAAACATCGAACATCCATCATTCAAGCGTTCACGACCACCTGAAGAAGCTGGGATACTTAAGCAAGCTTGATATTTGGGTTCCACGCAAACTCAAAGAAATTCATTTGACGGTGCAGATAAACATCTGCAATATGCTCATTAAACGTGAGGAAAACTGTCACGTCCAGCGTGGCAAGGGCAAATGGGTCTCGTGAGGAGCGACGCAGATTGAATAAAGTAAAGGAGACAAAAGTTAGATTTGAGCAGAGACCAAGGGACTCAGCCAGAGAAGACTGAGACTGAGCCCCGAATCGGGTCAGCGCATGGCTTTTATTGAGAAATTTCAAAGAAGTAAAACTGCTGTCAATCAATTAGCAACCGTGTGTGATTTGTGTGCCTTAGGGCCTCTTGCCATTAACATATCCCATTGTGTTCCAGCAAATCCTATGCCTTCACACATCTGGCCACATAGCCCCAGAACACTTGTTACTGTGTCCTCCCAGGGGAGATAACTATTATCATTCCAATAGGTCCCAGTCACCTGAGACACTCCCCAAAGAGAGAGCATTACCGGCCTCCGGTCATACCAGGACTCTCCCTCACAGAGATTACGTGCCTCAAGTCATACCGAGACACACCCTCTTAACTTAATAGGGTTAGAGGCTAATGCAGTGGGGTGGTATTGGAATCGGCTATAATGCAACAGAAAACAATCCTTTTTCGAAGTGACTGATAACTGTTGATGAGAAGTGGATTGTTTACAACAATGTGGTGTGCAAACGGTCTTGGTCCTGATGTGATGATTCGCCTCAAATAACATTAAAAGCAGACATTCATCAGAGGAAGGTTATGCTCTCAGTGTGGTGGGATTTTAAAGGTGGTGTATTTTTTGAGCTCCTACCAAGGAACCAAACAATCATTTTGATTGTGTACTGTCGGCATTTGGACAGTTTGAATGAATCTATCATCCAGAAATGTCCAGAGTTTGTTAATTATAAAGGAGTTGTGTTCCATCGCGACAACACGAGACCACACACAAGTGTGATCACCCGTCAAATATTATTGGAGCTTGAATGGGATGTGTTGCCACACCCACCATACTCTCCTGACCTTGCGCCATCAGACTTCCGCTTGTTTCGCTCTCTTCAAAACTCCTTGCATGGTATAAACGTTCAATTCAGATGAGGCTGTAAATCAGCACCTTGTTCAGTTTTTCGCAAATAAAGACAGGTCCTTCTATGAACGAGGAATTATGAAGCTCACTGAGAGATGGCAAAAGGTTATTGAACAAAATGGGCAATGTATCATTGATTGATCTTTGTTCTTTATATAAATAAATGACCTTTGAAAAACATAGACAAAATACGTCATGACTTTTTCGACAACCCAATAGTTCATCTCTCCTCCCCCTGACTTGGCATTTACTCTCAGGCAAATCTTTTCCTCTCTCTGATCCTTGTTTTCTTCTTTCTGTAGAATGAAGTTTTGGATTAGATGACTGCTAAAGGCCATTTCAATATAAATGTCCTACATCTCCTATCTACCCCCATGCTTCTAGACACAGCTAAAGAACCCCTGTCCACACATGTATCAGAGTAGACATCAGGGATACACAGATACTCCCACACAGGAGGCTCTGGTCCTTGACCCAGCCTAGCCCTGGCCTCTTATTTTGTGTATGTTTCCAGGACTTTGCTAATGCTGGTCCCTCTGAGGCCACTTGGAGAAGCTCAGCCCTACTGGTCATACCTCAGTGTCACAGCCAGTCAAGAGCAAACCCATGAGCATCTAGAGAGTTCTTGAGAAAAGCTAGACTCTATGTGAATGGTGTAGGGAGGGAGGTGGCTCCACCTCCTGCAGGGCTGCAAGATTCAGCTCATTGTGACTGACTACTTTGGCCTGGCCTTTGTGTTCTAGGCCATCATGAAGAAGCCACGAGCAGCTGTGGGAAGGCGAGCAGCTGTGGGAAGGCGTTGCAGGAAGCAGGCATCCAGCCAGGCGGGAAGGGAGAAACATGCCCTCAACAGCAGCCAGGCCAACCCCTCTGTCCCTGATGGTGAGGAGCTCTGTCCTAGTCAGGGACTCTGGGGCTGGTTTCATTGGCCATGAAAGGTTCAGGCTAGGAAGGGAGCACAGTGTATATCAAGGCTAATGCTAATTAAGAGACTAATTAAGGATCTAATTATGACTTTGCTGTGTGACTTTGGGATAATTGCTTTGAATGGCAGCTTTCTTATAAGTAACATGGAGCAGTACATGCATTTCCTTCCTCGTGTGGCTTTTATGGGGTCATATGAGTGTATCAGCCTGAAAATATTTTGTAAATGGGAAAGCCCTGCACAAGTATACGTTATGCTTGGCTGAAACTGTTGAATTTTCATTATGACCCAGAGACAAAGGAGTCAGCAGCACCATCTGGGAAAATTAAGGCTAGAAACTTAGCTAAGGCTATCCACAGCTAGAAAATTCTGGTCTTACTCCAGGTCCAAAGCTTAAGCAAGGGCTTGGGGGAAAGGGGAGCCCTAAGTGGGAGCAGACAGCAACCAGGCTGCAGTGCCCCAGGTCCCTGGTGCACAGACTGTGCAGGGACAATTCCTGAGTTTCCTGAGGCCCCAGCAGGCCTGGCTAAGCGGCAGGAGGAGGTGGTATTGCAGGCCTCTGTCTCCCCGTACCATCTGTTCAGAGACACAGCTGAGGTCACAGTCTTCCGGGAGAGCCTGCTGAGCTGGTACGACCAAGAGAAGCGGGACTTACCCTGGAGAAGGCGGGTAGGTAGACAAAGGATAAGGTTAACAGGGTAGGAAGCTGGCGCCCAGCCCCCTCCACACTAATGCTTTATCTGGGATTGCATTGGCAGGCAGAGGGTGAGATGGACCTGAACAGGCGGGCATATGCTGGTGAGTGCATTTCCTGAGAGCAGAGCTGCTTTGACGGGATGCCCTCAGGTCTGGGTCAGAGGCTGTGGGTTAGGAGCAGGGCAGGGCAGCAGTGCCCTCATACCAACCCCTCTCCCCCAGTGTGGGTCTCAGAGGTCATGCTGCAGCAGACGCAGGTTGCCACGGTGATCAACTATTATACCCGATGGATGCAGGTGACTTCAGGGAAAGAAAGGGGGGGGGTCATGGGCCAGACCCCAGATGAGAGCCTATCCTTTGGGGTGGGGATAAAGAATGCTACTTCCACTTCCCTCACCCTTGACCTCATCTCTTTTTGCCTGCCTTCTGGCTGTAGAAGTGGCCAACACTGCAGGATCTGGCCAGTGCTTCCCTGGAGGTGAGAGCCACCGTAGGGTAGAGGGAATGGGAACAGTAAAGGACTGACTGCTGAACTCTCTGACCTCTGACCCCACCCATAGGAGGTGAACCAGCTCTGGGCTGGCCTGGGCTACTACTCTCGAGGCCGGCGGCTGCAAGAGGGAGCCCGGAAGGTAAGACAGTGGCAGGCAGGGTGGGAGCCTCAAGGCCTCGGGTGTCTCCTAACCTTGAGCTTTCCTACCCCAATCAGGTGGTAGAGGAGCTAGGGGGCCATGTGCCACGTACAGCAGAGACTTTGCAGCGGCTGCTGCCTGGTGTAGGACGGTACACAGCTGGAGCCATTGCTTCCATTGCCTTTGGCCAGGTGAGCCCATAAGCCCACCCCCATTTTGTGCATGCCCACTTTCCTCCCAGACTAGGCTGACTCCTGGACTCCTCTATGCCAGGCAACCGGTGTGGTGGATGGGAATGTAGTACGAGTGCTTTGCCGTGTCCGAGCCATTGGTGCTGATCCCAGCAGCACCCTTGTCTCCCAGCAGCTCTGGTAGGATATTGGAATAATGAGGGATTTGGGGAAGGGTGCCTCCAAACTGTCTTTGGATCACAGCAATGTTCCCTTCTTGTAGGAGCCTAGCCCAGCAGCTGGTAGACCCAGCCCGGCCAGGGGACTTTAACCAAGCAGCCATGGAGCTAGGGGCCACAGTGTGCACCCCGCAGCGCCCACTTTGCAGCCAGTGCCCTGTGCAGAGCCTGTGCCGGGCACGCCAGAGGGTGAGCCATCTGGGGAAGAGGCAGTCAGGAGTCCTAAGGAATGACCCCTGCCCCATGACATCCTACCCTGTCCCTCTCAGGTGGAGCGGGAGCAGCTCCTAGCATCACAGAGCCTGCCAGGCAGTCCTGATGTGGAGGAATGTGGTGAGTGCCAGCCTTAGTCCCAGCCCTTTGCTGCATTGTCAGGGAACTGCCTGTGGAAGCCTCATTCCAGTTCATCCTACAACCTGAGTAATATTCTGCAGAGCTGACCAAGGCTTGCTCTCCGGACTTGGTACCTAAGCCCACTTGGCCTGAGTGAGGCTTGGGGATCTCTGTTCCCAGCTCCCAACACTGGACAGTGCCAGTTGTGCGCGCCTCCTACAGAGCCCTGGGACCAGACCCTGGGAGTGGCCAACTTTCCCAGAAAGGCCAGCCGCAGGCCCCCCAGGGAGGAGTGCTCTGCCATCTGTGTTCTGGAGCAGCCCAGGGCCCGTGGGGGTGCCCGAATTTTGCTGGTTCAGAGGCCCAACTCAGGTACCTGGATCCTGGGAGTGGAGGGCAGTGGCATGAGCAAAAGGGGAGAAATGGAGGAGTCAGAAGCTAAGGCCCAACCCATACCTGGCTGCCCTCCATCTCAGGTCTGCTGGCAGGACTGTGGGAATTCCCATCTGTGACAGTGGAGCCCTCAGGGCAGTGTCAGCACAAGGCCTTGCTTCAGGAACTACAGAGTTGGGCTGGGCCCCTCCCAGCCACCCGCCTCCAGCACCTTGGGCAGGTGAGTGAGCAGTGGAGGGGCCAGGGATGATGGCTTTTGTGGCCACATCCACAGGCCTGTTTCAGCCTTTTGGCCCTCCCTCCAGGTGGTCCACACCTTCTCTCACATCAAGCTGACATATCAAGTATACGGTCTAGCCCTGGAAGGGCAGACCCCAGTGACCACACCATCTGGCGCTCGCTGGCTGACCCGGGAGGAGTTTCACACTGCAGCTGTCTCTACCGCCATGAAAAAGGCATTACCTTTGTTGTCTTTGTTGTACTTCTTTGTATTTCTTACATGTTCTGCATGAACCTATTACTATGTAAACATAAAAACAAACCCAAAGGTGCGGGGCCATGAAGTGGAGGGTAGAATACAGGGCTCTGGCTCTTTGGGGAAAGATGCCAGCCTTGCACTCACCCCCCCTTCTTGGCTAGGTGTTCCGCGTGTACGAGGGCCAACAGCCAGGGACCTGCAAGGTGAGTTCCCTGTCCCTCACCCAACCATCTCTCCCTAGGCCTGAATCCACAGGTCTTCAATGAGTTAAGTGGCATACATTTGGGATTTGGGTGAATATTGTCCACTCAAGGTTTTACTGGGGTGAGAGGAATAGTTCTTGACCTGGAGACCTTAGTCTGGGGTCTAGGTGGAAAAGGGACGAGCAAATGATGGAGACAGTAGTGTCACAGATGTGTGAAATGTTTTTACTTGATTTTGTGGGCTAGAGGGTAGAGAGCTCTCAGTTCTATCTGGGAGGCAAGGATTAGGAAAGGCTGCTTGGAAGAAGCGGATGGTAATGTGGGTCCTAGAAATGAATCATTTTCTCCAGGTTTGCGAAGGGAATCAGCAATAAGGATGTTCTTCCAGGTCCAAGAATAGTGGGAATAAAGGTGGGCACAATGCAGTTTGCAGTGTGTGAAAAGCTGTGAGCACTTTTGGTTTAGGTGCAGTAGTCAGCAGGGCCTATCCAGCTAGTCAGGGCTGTGAACACCAAACCACTGAAGCATTTTAGGTGGAGAGGGTCAGATTTACATTTGAGAAAGACTGGCCTTTTAGAGAGTTGATTAAAGAGGCAAATTCTGGAAATAAGTTGAAAGTCTTATAACATTCAGGCTACAGCCTGAGCTAGATCAGTGGAGTGGGGGGAGGGGATTCTTGGCTGCCCCCTGAGTGCCTTATTCGGCTTCTGCAGAGTTCCAAAAGATCCCAGGTGTCTATTCCAGCCAGCCGGAAAAAACCCAGCCCAGGCCAGCAAATCCTGGATAGTTTCTTTCGGCCCCATATCCGCAGTGATGCATCTAGACTCAACGGTACAGCCCAGTGATGCCTCTGGAAGCCCCCACCCCTTGAGAATCCTGTTGTTTAATAAAGTGCTTATTTTTGTAGTTGTTTTGGAGACTTTTCCACCCTCTACCTAGCCCCCTTCCTTCTCACCTCTGAGGGTCCCAGAAAGTGGTATAAAGTCCTGCTTGGTCCTAACTTCCACTGGCTGAAATACCAGACCACCCTGGGCAGATGGAGGGGGCTGTTCTGTCCAGAGTGATCTCCCTCAGCCCCTAGGAGAGAGGAACGAGGCAGATGCAGGGAGTCCCTGCCAGTGGTTGACACCCTACACCCTTATTTCCAGGCGCTGCTCAGCTCTGATTGGAGCAGTGGTAAGGCTCTTGAGTAGGTGGTTGGGATCAACCCTGATCTATTCCCTCCCCACCTGCCAGAGGCTGCTCCCTAGGGAGAAGGGAAGCACAGGGAATGATTTGTTCTGCATTAAATTCCTACCTCAAATACGAAATCATTTATTTAGGGTTACATTACATATGTAGTGAAACAATACAGATAAAGCAAGGGGTTAATAATAAAAATTGGGGGTGGGATGGAGAGAAATGGGATCAAGGACACAAAAAAGAGGCTTCAAAAGTATTGGTTATGTTTTACTTCCTAATGGTGTAACTCCTTTATTCTTTATATCTTCCATATAGATTAGGTATAGACTATGTAAGAAATCTTGCATTGTTTAAAAAAAAACCCAAAACACAAACCCACCTCTTTGGACCCCAATGAAAGATTCAGCTTCTAGCAGGTACTGATAAAATGGAGGCCACACCTGCTCCTAGGAACAAAGCCTTTCACGCTGGGCCTCGAGGTGTTTCTCAGTTCCAGCAGGACCTGTGCTGGATTCTCCAGACCTCCAGGATAGGTGGCTGCACCCAGCTCTGGGTCTCCTCAGGCTTACTGGCCCCTGGCATGTTGCTCCTCCACAGACTGCCACAGGGCCCGGATGTTGCCCTGGCCAAAGCCTGTGGCTCCCTGCCTCTGAATCAGCTCTAGGAAGAAGGTGTCCTCTGCAAAGAGGGACTTGGTGAAGACCTGAAGCAAAAACTTGCCTTTATCGCCATCTAGCAGGATTCCCTGTTCAGCCAGCAGGGTAGGTTCATGCCCTGCAGCTAGGATCTGACTTTCCTTGCCTGGCTGGTGGTAGTAGGCCTCAGGAGGAGTCAGGAACTGGCCTCCTGCCATTGCCACCCCTTCAGTGGCTTCCAAGATATCCGGTGTGTACAGCCCCACGTGCTGCAGGCCTGGCCCCCTGTGGCGGGCCAGGAACTGCTTCACCTGGTCCTGTCCACTGGCGGTCCCTGGTAAGGACTCAGCCAGCAAGAGGGTGGGGACAGCACTATCTGAAGGGGTCTGCAGGGCAGTGAGCCTCAGCCCCCCTTGCCCGGACTCTGCTGCCACCTCGAGGCCCAGATCCGGATCCTCACCTGGGCTCAGTGGCAGGTGGTGAAAGCCTAGACAGTCGTTGAACCAGTGCATCAGTGTAGGGGAGCTGCCGGGCACGCAGGCCAGGGTGAGGTGGTCCACGTGGCTAATCCAGCCCCGGCCGGTTGCAGAGGGCAGGGGCCAGAAACCGGGCAGGAAGGATCCGCGGTAGTCGGCGCGCTCCAGCAGCGTCAGGCTCAGGTTTCCGGCCGGCGAGCTGACCACCGTGTAGGTGACAGCACCCTGAGCATCCCGCACGCTAACAGGGGGCACCAGCACGCTGCTGCCCCGCACCGCAAGCGCCTGGGCGGCTGCGCCCGCGTCCGCCACCTCGAAGCACAGGTTGGTGGCGCTGGGCACAGTGTGACGCGGGTCCAGGCCGTAGAGCGGCTCCCGGGTTCCAGTGCCCTCGTTCACCAAAAAGACCGCGTCGCCGCTGCGCAGGGCCAGCTGTCGCCAGCCGTCTGCCTCCCGCGCCGCCAAGGGCTGGAAGCCGAAGAGGCGCTGCAGATCCTGGGCAAGGGGCTGCCCCGCGGACACGTGGAAGGCAATGTGGCATAGACGGCGGACGGGCGCAGCCATGGCGGTCTGGTTGGTGACCCTGGACTGTCCTTCCCTTGGGGCCGCTCACTTGTTCGGGACTCCAGGGCTCTCCGTCCCAAGCTGGTCGTCGGAAGCCGGTGGAGTCCAGTTTTGCCCGCAGAACGCGTTCCTCACTCTTTTCCGGGAAGTAGTCACAGACCGACCCCTTGGGGACTTGCGGGTCTCACTGCCGCGCCACTCCACCGTGGAGATGCCTCGGGACCACCCGGTCTGCGCTGCGAGTGGTGAAGACCACGAGGAGACGGTGCTGGGCGGAGCGGAAGAGAGGAGGCGGAGCCAGTGACTCCGCGTATGATAGCGTTCCCCCGTCCCCCCCATCATGCTGTCGCCGAGGTTACCTCAGGGACGCCAGGCTGCTCTTCCCGGAGCCTCTGGCTGGGTCATACCCTTGGGATCTGAGCCTCCCTTACCAGGCCTCCTGAGATCACAATAGCTGGCTTCAATCGGCCCCAGCCAGGTGTTGGGCTTTCATCCCCCAACCTAAAAGCAAAGGGAATCAGCCCCAGTTGGGGGAGAAGCCAGGATTTTCTCCCACAAGCAAAGAATTTCTTAGCAATTTTATGTTTTAGCTTTAAAATTCTGGAGAATTTTGCTTTGAAGTTTTTTTGTTTTTTTTTTAATAATTAAAAAAAATTTTTATTGGAGAACAGTGTGTTTTTCCAGGTGGAGGGCTTTTTTCCCAGGACTCATCAACTCCAAGTCAAGTAGTTTCAATCTAGATTTGGAGGACACAACTCAGCAGCCCATGTAGGTATTTAACCAGCAACTTTGGTGTTATGAGCACTGCGCTCCAACCAACTGAGCTAACAGGCCGCCCCTTGCTTTGAAGTCTTAATGTTTCTTTAAAACTTAAAAACAAATTTTAAATATTTAACATAAAACATTTAACTTAAAAATGTTTTCAGTTACAGATTTTCATTCCCTCCCCAAAATGGTCCAGAGATATTGCTATTATAGGAAGACAAGCCATCTGTCTGGCTTCTACACACGTCTCCTTTCTCTTGGGCAATCTCTCAGCTGCACCTGTTTCTTCAGCCCTGCTGCTCTCTCAGCATCTTTTACCCCCTTGTTCCAGGCAAGATTTGGAGGAAAAAAAACTGGTGGCTCAGGACCTGAAAGAAACCGCTGTACTGGTGTCCTTTCTCCCCCTTCTAACACTATTAGGACTAGAACTCAAGCCCTCCTTGTTCTTTGCAGCTTCATGACTGAGTATTGGGGGTGTTTCTGGCTTTGAGACCCAGAATTGTGTGAGATCGCTGAATTGAGGAAATTAGGAGTTTTCTGGGACCTCATCTGGCGATCTTAAATGGCTTGGGAAGGGCAATCCAAGAAGGCCAAATAGCAGTAAGCAAAAGGTCAGTGAGGAATATGAGCCAAATTCTTAGAAGAGCAATGGAGCATAAGGTTTGGGAAGCATTTTGGGTTGTTGCCATGGTTCCAGGCATTGCAAAAGAGACTCATTTGTCAGGCAGTCTGATGTGATGACTTACAGTTGAGTTTCATTGGCAAGAGGTAGAAGGATGTGATCAGAAGACAGCGCTTAAAAACAAAACAAAACAAAACAAAACAAAACAAAACAAAACAAAACAAAACAAGGGCTGGCCGAGTGGCTCAGTTGGTTAAGAGCTCGCTCAAGAGTTTGAGCTCTGAGTAACAATGGTTCGAGTCCTGGCCTGAGCTGAGCAGCCGCTGAGCTGCCAACAGGTGGCAGGATGGCTCAGTTAAACAAAAAACAAAAAACAAAAACAAAAACAAAAACACAAAAAACATATCTGGCTCTGTGTTCAGGTCAGCAGCCTGGAGGGCAGTACCAGAAGCTGGTCAGTGGTGGTGAGAGGCAAAAGGCAGTTGGTGCTACTCTGCAGACCAGTGAATTTGAGAACATGGGTTCCAAAAGCCAGACAGACCTGGGTTTTGAAATCCACCTTCAACACTCACTAGCTGAATGACTTGGGTCCATTTATTTAACCTCTCTAAGCCTTAGTTTCCTCATCAGTAAAAATGGGAATAATAATAGTACTTCATGGGGTTGTTGTGACTAAATGAGATAGTATATGCTATAGCCTGGTAAGAGGTTCAGGTTTTAGCCTGTGAACTTGGGCCTGGCTGTGTGGCATCAGGGCATACAAAGCGGGTGTGGGGAGCATGTCACAAGGAGAAGGGCTGTAGTAGGACCCAGAATAACTGGCACAGTAGGGCTACTCCTCCCTAGGCCTGTAAGGCATGGGGAGGGACCAGGCTTTGGTGGTGGATTCAGGGGGATGAGGCCCTGGGAATAGGGCTTTGTGAGGGCTGGGGCAAAATAGGCCATCACGATCAGGGCCTGAAGATAGAATAGGCTATCATGGTCAGGGTCCCCAAGTGAGCAGCTCTAGTAACTCCAGGCCTTTGCTCCTGCTGAAGGGGTTTCCACTCAAGGGCTGTAGGTATGGACAGAGGGAGCAGATACAGGACCCTTGACCCACCTTGGCTGGGATGCAAGGGCATCATGTCCTTCA
>NW_017732315.1:439056-446485 GCF_001890085.2 Hipposideros armiger
GCTCTTAACCAACTGAGCCACTCAGCCGGCCCTACTTTAAATGAATATAAAGAGACCTACCTATGTCTGAGTATTTATATTGTTTATATTATTTATATTGTTTTTAATCCTCACGGGAACTCTAAGAGTACAGATTATTCCCCTCTCAGAGGAGAAAAATGAGACTCGGAGAGGTTAAGTGACTAGCCCAAGCCGCACAGCTGTTAAGTAACATGGTGAAATTCAAACTCATGTCTGTCGAAATACAGAGGTCCTTCTATTTTCATGGAATCCACAGCCTGGTAATTTCTCTCCTGCTCTGGTCTTCATTTGGGAGTTCAGGGGATGTGAGTAGGAGGCGAGAGGCAGGTGTGAGTAAAAGGGACTGGGAAGAGGGCTTGTGATCAAGCCTAGAGGGTGTGGTCCACGTAGCATTGACAGCTTGCCTGTCCACACATGAGTGGGCTCTGCCACCTTGAACAAGGTGTGGATATAGCCTGGGGACCTCCACAGACTGTCATCCTGACACTCGGCTGTGTCCTCATTGAGGAGCCAGTGCTGTGATTCCCAGAGTCCAGAATGAATCCAGCCAGCTCTTATCTGATTGCAAATGGATATCTGGACATGGGAGAGGCACAGGGGAGGAGCCATCAGGAGCTAGCTGTAAACTAGATGGACAAGTGGGGGGCGGGGGCTGTGTCAAGGGTCATGCTCAGCACAATGCCTTGCCCAAAGTTTGGTCTCAGAGAATGGTTGCAAATTATAATATAGCCAGCTGCCTCTTGTGCCTAGAGATATTGTGAGGCTGAGTTTTATTTTTGCCCAGATGGATGTTTAAGAACTGAGCTGCTTTTCAGTATTGAATAAGAGTTTGTTGTGTAAAAGTATGAGCAGAGGACTGACTTTGGTTGTGTAGAAATATGGGCAGAAGTCTGATGGACTGGGCAGTGGTCAGATCCTTGATGGGCACTCATTGGTCTGGCAGCCAGATGTTTGCTCCATAGGAGGCATAATAAACCAGACGATGGGATCTTTTACATTAAAAAAAACAACAAAGTGCAGACATCCCTCAAGAATTTCAAGTTCTCTGGCAGGAAGGTGCTCTGGGCTGTGCAGTTTCACTTTATTTCTTCAGTGATATCCAAAGACTTTAAGGTACGAGATCTGTCCTGGGCCATCTTGGCCCCAGACCTGCCCAGCCCCTGAACCAGGTGTGGTCTTGTGCCCTGTGGCTCCACTCTGCCAGCTAGGTCATCAGACAGGTGGAATTTGAGGGAGGCCCCACAGAGCTGGGCCATGTTTCTGCTCTTTTCTACCTGGCTTTCCACCTTGAGAACTGGGCCTCGTACATTCTAGGGCAGGTTTGGGGCCTGGGCTTAAAGCTGGGCTGGGGAGGAGAGAAACCACTGATTAAGCTCCCTTATACACTCGACTCCTCTGTTCTTCATGCTAAAAATACCTAGTATGTTCCAGTTGGTACTAAAGGGAGGAGGAATCTGTGAAACAGTCACTCACCAACAGTGTACCATTACAAGTAATGTGGGACCTCTTGCCAGGAGCTCATGGAAGACAGTGACCTGGTGCAGTGGGAAGCACATGACTTTAGAGTCAGCTAGAATTGGGTTCTGCTACTTTCTTGCTGGGTGACCTTGGTAAATTTACTCAGCCTCTCTGGGTCTTGATTTCCTCAACTGATAAAAAAGTATAATAATAATAACATCTATGTCACAGGTTTGGTTTGCAGTCTGAATTTGTTGATCAATGTAGATAAAACCCTAAGTCTGGTATATAAAAATATGATATTTATTGAATGCTTATTATGTGGCAGACCATGTTTAAATGCTTTATAAGCATAGTATGAACTCATATCACCCTGTGAATTGTGTACTTTCATTGTGCTTTAGATGCAAAACAGACTTGAAGAGCTTGAGTAACTTGAGTGACTTGCCCAAAGTCACAGAGCTGGTAAATAGCAGAGCCAGGATTTGGACCCAAGCAATCAGGCTCCAGCTCACACATACTTAACTACCAATCCATGATGCCATATGGAGCAAGGCTGAATAAAGAATAGCTATTATGATCATAGTAATTTAGTATTAAGTGCTTTTTATATCCATGGTGCTAAGTGTTAATTATTAGCCTATTTGGATGCACCGTCTATCCTTTTTGTTTCTATTTTTTTCCATAGCCATGGCAACAAAGGGCCTTATACTCACTACGGCAGAGTGTCCTGCCTTTGTCCGATCAAGCCTGGTGCATCGGTCTCTGTAAACAACAAAAGATGTGGCCACCCAGCTGCCTGTCCCTGCCCCCACCAGAGCACCAAGGGAGGCTGAGGCCTCTCTGACTGGAACCGAGCTAGGAAAGCAGCAGACAGGTACAGATCAGCAGACCGGGAGCAGGGCTCACAAAAGAGAGGTCGTGCTTAATAAACCTGATTAATTTCTTTGAGTGGCAACAATGCAAGCAGACAGGGGTGAAAAGAGGGACAGTAATTCATTCTGATTCCAAGGCACAGGAGTGCAGCTAAAACCAACACAGAGATTTTGTGGAGATGCTGCTTGGGTCTGGAGGGGTCTGGTGGGGCTCAGCCTTGGGGGCAGCCAGAAGGAAACTCAGTGTTTTGCTCATGGTGACCTAGTGAAGAGGAAACCCAGAGCAGGGACAAAGCCCAACCTGCTCAAGCCATCTAACCAAGACACAAATCTGACCAGGAGACTGGCCTGTTAATTCTCTTCCAGCGACTTCCTACCACCTAAATATGATAACAATGTGGACGATATTAAAACAATAATAGCTGCATTTATTTGATACTGTGTATAGGGTACTTTCCAGAGAAGAAACTGAGGCAGAGAGCTTAATAACCTGCCCAGTCACACAATTATTAACATACAACTGGAACTCCAATCTAGTCTGCTCTCTGTGCTGACCCTAATTATAATTCCAGTCGTTTGTAACTGTTTAATAGTGCGTCTTTTCCACCAGACAGGAAGCCCCTCTGTAGCAGGAACCATAAGTGATTTAATCTCTTCTCCTTTAGCCCTCAGCAGATGTTGGAGCTGTTGAAGCTCTTACATTCCCTATGCTTTTTCCCCTGAACACTCTCCCTGGGTGAGCTCATCCATGCTTTGGCTTCAATTCCTACCTCCTGGGGGAAGACTTCTAGAGAAGTTATGGTTGACTCCCTAACCTCTTTTCTTCCCCAGATGACTAATCTGAGCCCATCGTATTAATTCCATCCTTCTTCCTAGTAATTGGTTTAGGAATGGGGATACGCTCTGGTCCTGCCCAAAGAGACAAAGGGGACATTTGCTGGGGGGTTTCTGGGAAAGGTTTCCTCACCCCTAGTACAGAGCCACTGGAAAGTGACAGTGTCTCTTCTTCCTGGGAATTTTGTCTAGTCTGGATATGTCCTGGAACCGCTGCAGCTGTTGTGCTAACACCTGAGGATGGAGCCAACAACAGGGATGGCGGAGTGGAGAGCTGGAAGGAATCTTTGTTTTTGATGGCATCCAGTGTGCGAACCCTAGAGACCACCCCTAATGCTGAACTTCCTCATGCAAGGGAAATTAAACATTGCCACGGCTGAAGCCATGGAGAGCGGGACTTCTGATATTTGTAACAGAAAGTATCCTTACTGATACACCCAGGCAGCCTTATGGCTTTTGTGGGCCCCTTCCTACAGAAAACAATTTCTTCTTAAATTATATTTTATGACTGCGTTGGCATAAAGATGAATATATTAATATTATATATTAAAACATTTTCTTTGACTTAAAAATATGTTTTCATTTGATGTAAAGGAGATGAAAGCATTTTTTTGTGGATCCCTAAAAGTATTGGGGCACTAATGTGCCTACTGTGGTAGATAGACTGGCTCTGGATGCAACTCCCAATTATCCATCTCCCATCTATACCTCGCTTTTGACTTTCAAACCCTCACCTCCAGCTGCTTATTGGGTAGTTTCCACTTGGATGTCTTACCTTAAATTTAATATACCTAAAGCTGAACACACAGTTTCCTTCATACTTTTTCTTTGTCCAGTGTCTCCTGTCTGAATGAACCGTGTACCACCTAGCTAGTTGCACCAGCCAGAAACCTGGGACCTCAACCTCTCCCTTACTTTATGCCCAATCCATCACCAAATGTTGTCAATTTACCCTCTTCAATGGCTTTTAAAAGCATTTACTTGTTTCTATCTCCAATCCTATTGTCCTAATCCATGATACCAGCATCTCTTGCCTGGATTACTGCCATGGACCCTAATGGTCTCCTTGCATCTCACTCTCCGTGTAATCTTTTTTTTTTTTTTTAAGATTTTTATTGGGGAATTGGGGGGATGGGAAGAGTGCTGGGGAATTGGGGGAAGGGGAACAGACAAGTTGCTGTNAATGTTTTATACAATCAACCACTCTTCCCTTCCTAAAACAGTCTTGCCTTGGCTTTCATACACCGTATTTGCCTGGTTTTCCTCTGGCCACGTTCTCTCTCCTTTTCCCACTCGTAAATGTTGGTGCTGCCCAGGGCTTTGGTTGCCATCTACATGCAGCCAATCCCCATATTTATGTATCGCTTCCTATTTTTTTTTTTTAATTGGGGAATTGGAGGAGGGGAACAATGTTGAAGATTGGGGGAAGGGGACCAACCAAGTTGTTGTTCTTCAATCTTAGTTGTGGAGGGCACCAGTCGCCATCTGGCTGCCCTTTGGCAGCTCGTGGACTCTAAGCTCAAGGTGCTGTGTACAATCTTAGTTGCAGGTGGGCGTAGCCACCATCCCATGTGGGAGTCGAACCAGCAGCCTTGTTGTTAAGAGCTCACACTCTATCCACTGAGCCATCTGGGCGGCAGGCAGCTCAGCTCAAGGTGCCGAGTTCATCTTAGTTGCAGGCAAGTGTAGCCCACCATCCAACAGGCAGTCTTGTTGTTAGGAGCACTTGCTCTCACCAGCTGAGCCATCCTGCCACCTGTTAGCAGCTCAGCGGCAGCTCAGCTTGGGCACAGCGTCACTGGTCCATGTGGGAATTGAGCCAGTGGCCCTGCTACTCAGAGCTCCCGCTTTTAAGCTAATTCTTAACCAACTGAGCCACTGGGCCAGCCCGCTCTCTTCCTAATTTTATTCAACTGCTTATCTGCCATCTTGACTTAGATGCCACACAGGAACCTCAAATTCAACATGCACAATATTGTCCTCCTTCTTATGCCGCCATCTCTGCAGCTGCCCCTCTGTTCTCTAGTAGTCCTAGGCAGAAACCTGGAAGTCATTTTTGAACCTTGCTGTCCCTCAACCCTCACCTCCAGTCAATCACCAGGTCCTTGCCCATTCTATTTCCATAACATCTCTCAAACCATCACATCTCTCTTCATTCCCCTGCATGACTCAGGTCCAGGTCCCCACTGTCTCTGCACCACCTGGACACTGCAGTGACCTACTAATTGCCTCTCTGGCTTTAGGTTTACTAGTTTCCAAACCAATCTTCACCCTGCAGCCAGAGTTAGCTTTAAGAAATGCAGATCTGAAAACCCTTTACTAAGTTCTGATTGCACTTAGGGTACAGACAAAAAATATCTTGTGGCTGGTCAGGCCCTGACAACATTTCCAGCTTTTTTTTTGTCACCACTACCTCATTCCTCCATACTATAATTAGTTTCTTAAAAGTTTCATGCTCCTTCCCGTTCTGAGCTTTTGTCTTTGCTGTTCCCTCCTGCTTGGAATACTCTTTCTTTCCCTCCTGCTTTGACCTGGCTAACACCTTCTCAATCAGTAGGTCTCAGCATAACTTTAACTCGCATGAGGATGCCTTCCAAGACCCTCCCACCCCCAAGACTTATTCCCAGTGCCTAACACAAGGTTAGCACATGTTGAGAGCTCAACGGCCAGGTGGGTGAATATCAGGCTGTGCAATTTTTCACATGACCTCTAGGTGTCACCCTTAGCCTCAGTTTAACCAGGTCTTGGCTGGGGACCTAGAAGGAAGGGTGGTGTGG
This sequence comes from Hipposideros armiger, assembly GCF_001890085.2. Taxonomy (NCBI): domain Eukaryota; kingdom Metazoa; phylum Chordata; class Mammalia; order Chiroptera; family Hipposideridae; genus Hipposideros; species Hipposideros armiger. Next base: position 445,022 of record NW_017732315.1, read on the forward strand.
GTGCCCAGCCTGGCCCACCCATCCCACANGGGTTTCCACTCAAGGGCTGTAGGTATGGACAGAGGGAGCAGATACAGGACCCTTGACCCACCTTGGCTGGGATGCAAGGGCATCATGTCCTTCAAGAGCATTGTACTTGACCTTGACCTAGGGCACAGACTGGGCTTTATAGAGGTCAGCTATAGGTAGAGGTGGTTGTGGATATTGGTCTCCCTCTGGGCCAGACTCAATGTCCTGTAGCCTTGCTGGCATGTGGGTAGTGACCAACATAGGACTCCTGTCTCCTTCGGGTCAGGACCTTGGGGAACTTTAGAAAGATGGGTCCTCCTGGCCCTGATTGCCTTCCTGCTGGGACTATGGATGCTGAGGGTGGGCGCGCAGGTCCAGACCAAAGTGAACTGGATGACACCACTGGAGGTAGCTCGGGTAGAAGGTGAGAGGCGGTGGTGCGGCTGGAGGCCTCCTGCCACAGCTGCCTTCTGCAGTGGCCAGGTTAGTAGACGTGGAGGCGGTGGCTGTGAAGGGTGAAGGAGCCCAACTTGTGGAGCTACGTCCTTCCCACAGCTCTCAGCCTAGGCCCCGAGGCTAGCCAGGTGCACTGACCCTCCACCGAAAACCTGACCCCGGCCCCCCCCTCACCCACACTCAACCTCTCCTCTTGCAGTAGGCAACAAGGCCCAGGAAAGTCGCGCCTACCTGGCTCCGCCCCTCCCAGACCCTGCCTCTTCCAAACTCTCTCCCCTTTTCCTTTTGGACCACCAGAAGCATCCATTTTCCAGGCCTGCCCTTGCCCCCCCTCCCCAAGGTCATTGGTCTCCTAGCTTGCCCAAGACTTGACGTTTTACAAAGGGTGGCTCGAAAGACAAAGGTGACTTCTTTTTATTGTGGCACAATACATATAATATTTACCATATTAGCCATTGTTAAGTGTTCAGTTATGCGGCATTAAGTACACTCATTGTAGTGTGACCAGCAACATCATCCATCTATAGAACTTTTAAGCTTCTCCAACTGAAACTCTGTACCCGTTAACTAATTCCCCACTCCCCACACCCCCCAGCCCCTGGCAACCACTATTCTGCTTCTGAGTTAATTCCTGAAGGAAGTGAAGGAACTAGAGGAACAAGTGTAAAGGTCTTGAGGCAGGAATGGGGCAGGTGTTAGATTAAAAAGGCCAGAGCAACAGGAAGAAGGTGGGGGTGGGGAATAGTATCAATAAGGTAAAATGATTTGGGCTTTGTTAAACAAAATTCAAGGATCAATTTGAAGATTAAATCGGCTTTGTTAAAGGATTCGTGAATTGGGCACCATCTCATCTAGCAACTAGAAGGGAGCTCTGAGGGGTTGTACCAAATGGAAGGTTTTTATAGGAAGAAGAGTGGGGCAAGTGAGCTATTAACAAAAGAAAAAGGATTATTTTGGGGCCCAGACATCTTTTCTTTGGTTGAAGAGAAAGGGAAGGGT
>NW_017732315.1:455330-473039 GCF_001890085.2 Hipposideros armiger
AGCTCCAGGTTGAGCTGTTGTTCAGCATCTTAGTTGTGGAGGGCAGTGTCACTGGCCCTCATATGTGGGATCCAAACCCGGGTCCTCTGGCTTCCCAAGCGAGTTCTTAAGCATCGCGCCACTCGGCCGGCCCCGTGTAATCTTTTATCTACACTGTCCTCAGAAAGATCTTTTCAGACAGCAAACCTGATCCCATAGCTCCCCGGTTAAAACCCACTGACGGCTTCTGTTGCTCTTATGGTAGAGGCCTAAGCCTTCAGCAAGGCCTCTGAGGCCTGGCCTCGGCTGCCCCCTGCCTCATCTTGCTTGTCTTTCCTCTTACTCTGTGCTTCAGCCACATGTTCTTCCCTTAGCTTCTCAAATGCAAAGGCTCCCTCCTACCATTGGATCTTTGCACATGCTAATCTCCCATTTTCTATTCCTCCTTCAGCTCAAATGTACAGCAAAACCTTGGATTGCGAGTCACGTGGTTTGCGAGTGTTCCGCAAGACGAGAAAACAGTTCTAATACATTTTAACGTGGTAAACGAGTGATGTCTTGCAATACGAGTAGTTTGTTTCCGAACGAATTATGCTCGCAAACCGAGGTATTACTGTACTTTTTCAAGGAAGCCGTTCTTGACTCTCAGTCTAGATCAAGTATTACTAACCATATGGCACAGGGCAACATCAACTGTTCGGTGCTTCTGTTTTCTTATCTGTAAAAGGAAGATGAAAATAATGGCCAACTCATAGGTTTGCTGTGAGAATTAAATAAAATGATGCATGGGAAGCACTGTGAGGTAAGACTGGCGCAGTGTTCTGCTTGGGCAATTGTCCTGCCTTCTGCCTAGCTTTCTGAATGGGGGAAGTAGTGGAGAGACACTCCTGCCACCACTTACTCTAGATGGGGATGTTGGGGGTGAGATAGTTCCTAGAATGTGAGGGTTTCAAGGAAGAGCATCTACACAAGGGCACTCGAAGATTTATAAGTGAGTTGAATGAAACCAAGGAGCTAATTGTGCTGGGGAATCATTGACAATGCCTGCAGTGGGCTGCGGGTGCTCAGAGAGAGGGAGTGATCAAGAGAACCCACAAAGGTCAAGTAGAGAGGGGAGGTCAGCAGGAGCACACCACATTCCTGTCAAATCTCCAAATGGCCTGGAGTCCCTAGAAAGAAAGACACTGGTTGCCATGGAGTCTGTATGTCAGGCACACTAGGGCTCCCATCCCTACCATGTCACTTATGGGTTGGAGGATTGGGAAAGTCACTTCCCTTCTTTATGCCTGTTTCCTTATCTATAAAATGGAGCTAATGAACTTATTTTGCAGGGTTGGTGGGAAATTTAACTGGAACTGTATTCGTTTGTTCAGGCTGCCATAACAAAGCACCACAGACTAGGTGGCTTAAACAACAAAAATTTATTTTCTGGAGGCTAGAAGTCTGAGGTCAAGGTTTCTGCAGGGTTGGTTTCTTTTTTTCTTTCTTTCTTTTTTTAAAAAAGGTTTTATTGGAGAATTGGGGCAGGGGAACAGCCAAGTTGTTGTCCTTCAATCTTAGTTGCGGAGGGTGCAGCTAGCTTAGCTCCAAGTCCAGTCATCATCAGGTCACCTGTAGGCAGCTTGTGGCCACTCAGCTCAAAGTGCTGTGTTCAATCTTAGTTGTGGGTGGGCATAGCCACCATCCCATCTGGGAGTCAAACTGGAAATCTTGTTAGGAGCATGTGCTCTCACCAGATGAACCATCCTGCCACCTGTTGGCAGCTCAGTGGCAGCTCAGTTTGAGCATAACTCACTGGCCAATGTGGGAATCGAACCGGCGACCCTGTTGCTCAGAGCTCGTGCTCTTAACCAACTGAGCCACTTGGCCAGCCCAGGGTTGGTTTCTTTAAAGTCCTCTCTCCTTGGGTTGTTGAGGGCTATCTTCCTCTAGTGGCTTTACTTGGTCTTTTCTCTGTGTCTGTATCCTAATCTCCTTTTCTTATAAGGGCTCCAGTAATATTGGCTTGGGGCCCACCCATATGACTTTATCTCACCTTAATTACCTCTTTAAAGTTCCTGTCTCCAAATACAGTCATATTCTGAGGTACTGGGAGTTAGGACTTCAACATACGAATTTGGGGGGCATACAATTCAGCCCATAACAGAGACATAGACTTATGTCAAGTACCAGCATACAACAAGGGTTTAGTAATGCTAATTACTCCCCACCCACCCCCTCCATGGAAAGAGTCGGCATTGGCAGTGCACTCAGCCCCAGAACTCCACACATAAATATGGCTTTAAGCCTTTTGGCACCTCTGACTTTCCTAAGCACTGGGGCAAGGACTCCACTCTTCCTCTCTGCTCCTTGAAGTTGGAACTGAAATAAATCACACCATGTCTGAAAGCAATTAGGAACTCTAGGAGTTAATTTTATTTTTAGTACATTGACTTAGCTTTAAAAAATTAAAAACATTGCCCTGCCAATCACCAAAGCAACTCAACCCTGAGAATATCTGCTTGCAGACTTTGCTGAAATAGACCTATAATTGATCTGAGTAAGGCAGCCCAAATTCAACCTACTGACTAATCAGTATTAACCAAGTGTTAGTTTTTGTGCCAGATGCTGTGGAAGGCACAAAGAAATCCAGGACACAGTCCCTGCCTCAGGACCCAGAGGCTTTGATTGGTACTTTAGCTCCTGTCAGGAAAAGACAATAGAACGCAGCCTCTGATGTGAGCAATGTGAAGGATAAGACAGAATTAGATGTGCCTGTGGGACATCCAAGTGGAGCTTTCCAGGGGTCAGTTGAATAGACACCTGCAAAGCTCCAGAGACTTGTCTGGTTTGGTGATATAGATTTGGGAGTCATTATAATATAGATGAAGCAGCCCTTTTCCTAACAATCTAGAGAAGAATGTAAAAAACCCAGAAGGATTCTATTGTGAGCTAATAGGCACTGTTGCAGCTATTCCACTTGCAGAGGCAGAAATGCAAACCCACAAATGTTGACCAAATGACAACATGCCAGAAAGGTCCTAAAATATGGTGCACAGATCCCAGGGAGGCAGCTGGGTTTCTGACAAACAGCATGCTCCATCCTAGAGATATGTTCCAGTCTTGGCTAGACTTCACTTGGAGGAACCAATAAAAATTCTAGAAATAAAGCAGCAGAAGCAGAAACTGATGATAATGGCAGCTCAGAAAATGAGACCCATTAGAGTAAGTCTGAGTCAATTTTGCTGTATTTTTCCTGAAGATCTTTTCAAGAAATGAATGCCGTTTGTATTTAAGAGTTGAGAAGACATAATTAATGTATTTATTCAGTCAGCAAACATGTACCAGGTGCTGGGGATAGTGAAGAATGAGACCTGAAGTAGTGGAGGCTATGTGGGCCATGATGGGTGTGTGTGTGTGTGTGTGTGTGTGTGTGTGTGTGTGTGTGTGTGTGTGACTTGTTCCTGTCAGAGAGAACAGTGTACGCTGAGGTACATGTTGATGATAAAGGAATGATTTTCTCTGTATAGTGGGAAAAAATGCTCTTCAGAAAAAAGTCATGGCTCATTTTCACTTTCAGGAGAAGAACAGTATTCATGGCACAGGTAGATGGTTCTTTTTGTTGATGAAAACAATGCGTAATTTTGGGGAAGGATGAGGGATGGGCAGAGAGAGAGAGAAGATTATGAGATGAAGAGAACAGAACTGATCTGCTAAAGAAATTAAGTAGTGAGAGGAATTTGGAGTTTTGGGTCAGCCTGGGGGAATAGGCCTGGGCTACCTGCAGAGAGGAACAGTGAGAAGAAATGAACAAATGGGAAGACCATTGTGAGCTGGAGAACAGGAGAATCAGTGATAAGAAGAAGGTGAGACCTTTCCAAGGAATGTACAAAACATCCAGAGGGCACAGATGTCTACATTCTGTGGGACAATGGCTTGAGTAATTTTTATTTGGATCTTAAAAAGTAACCAACCCCAGTGGGCTGGAGGATGCAGGGTAACAATTGAATTACATCTATTTTGCTATGTTGGCATCGTCTTCTTGTATTTGCACATTTTGCTTGCTTTTACTAACTAGCACACAATACTTTGTTCTTAAAGTTCAGCAGCTTGTGGGTTTCATTTTTTACATTTAAAAATGATTTAAATTAGTGATTTTGTAATTTACATGCTGAATGAAAAATGTTTTAAAACATAATATACAAAATATAATAATCTTGAACAAATAAAATTAGTCCTCCACAACTAGACTGAAGAATAAAACGACAGCAACTTGTCTGTTCCCCTTCTCCCCAATTCCCCAGCACTGTTCCCATCCCCCCAGTTCCCCAATAAAAATCTAAAAAAAAAAAAAAAACACAATACAAATTTATGTTCCTGACCCAACAAAAAAGAATTTCATATGTTTAAAAATTCCCCCAAATGTCTACTTAAAAAACACATTCTGTATTATTTAAATATTTCTTGGACATTTGCAAGTCTCATCTGCAGGCTGAATCAATTTTCTGATCAAGAGGAAGGACATTATAGGCAAGGGATGAAACAAAATACCTGTTACTATCTCTGCTTCATTAGTCCTTTAAAATAGACTGATCCATCCAGACCGCATGCTCCAGGGGCTATAAAACAGTGTATTCTTCAGATTCTTTATCCTCTCCACTCCTAGTCCAACCTGTCCCTCCTGATTAATTTGGACACACCAGCATCCATTCTCACTTCTCTGGTCCTGGACTCTTCATTCTGTCTTCAGTGTCATGAAATGAGTAAGAAGAATACATTAAGTAGACAGAGTGTTCAGAGCTCAGAATGGAGGTCTAGATTTGAGACATAAACTTGAGTTATTGACATATAGCTAGTTATTAAAGGTATGGGTGTGGATAGAATTGTACAGGGAGAGAAGTTTGAGTGAGAAGACAAGTACAATAAAAATATTTAGAGTCCAGGTCAAAGAAAATGAACCTGCAATGGAGAAATAGAAGTAGATGCAGAGATGAGAGATCAACCAGAAGAGTGTGTTGCTACAAAAAGTTTTTCAAGAAGGAAGGAATGATCAGCTGAGTCAGATATTCCTAAGAGATCTAGTGAGATGAGCACTGAAAAATTTCCATTGGATTTAGCAATGTGGAGATTATTAGCAACCATGGTGAAAGAAATTCTGGTGAAGTGATGAGAGTAGAAGGCAGGTTGGAGAGGATCAAAGAGTGAGTGGAATGGAGAAAAGAGAGAAAGGAATAGAAGACAATTCCTGGTAACACTTGGCTGTTATGGGGAGCAGAGAGATAGGGTAGTAGCTCGAAGGGGCTATTGGATCAAGGGAGAGATTTCCTATTTTATGTGGAGGAGCCTAGCCTATGTTCAAGTGCTGATGGAAACAATTCAGAAAAGGATATATTAGTTAAGATAACACCAGTTGCTATATAAATCCTCCCAATTATGCATAAAGGTTCAAACATAATAGAAGTTTATGTCTTGATAACATAAAATCCAAAGCAGTCCTCCAAATGGTGATTCAAGACCTAGACTCCCTCCATCTTCTGGCTCACCCATCTTCGACATTGGCTTTTATGATTCCAAGCTTGTCTGCATCAAACTATGAAAGAGAAAGAGCATGGATGATATTCATGGCACGTTTTTATGGGTCTGGCCTAGAAGTAGCATGTATTGCTTTGGTGCAGATAACACTGACACAGATAGTCACATGGTCCTACCTAATTTCCAGGGAGGCTAGGAAATGTAGTCTAACTGTGTGCCCAGGAGGAAGAGGGAATGGGTTTGGTGAACAGCTAGCAGTCTCTGCTACAAAGGGAGAAGTTAAAGATACAGGAGATGGGGTGGGGGGTGAGAGAAATGGATATTGGAAAGAGATTCGCTATGAAAATTCTCTCTGTCCTCTGTGAGGCCGAAAGGATTTAGGAGTCTCTGTTACAGTGGTTGATGACCTTTAAATATTTAGCCTTTTTAACCCCAAAGATCAAACATTTGGTCAAAGCATATAATGACATGTAAGTCAACTTTATTGACTTAAAAACTGGGCAAAAATCTACATATAAGATTTACAAAAAACAAAAACAAACCCCAAAAAGCCCCTTTACTGAAATTCCACCATGATTTGATGATCTTTAAGAGTTTTTGCCTTGTCTGCTTTACTTTTAAGCCAACTAATTTTTGGCAGTGTGTAGTGAAAGAGCAAATATAATTAATCTTTCCTCATAATGAAATCACTCGGCTAAACACAATCTTTCGAGGGCTGGTAGGATGTCATATCCATTGTTCCCTGTTGTAGCTGCAGCACAGAAGCAATGCCTGACACAGGCTAGTGTTCAAAAAGTATTTGTTGAGTGGATGAATGAGTGAATACATCTTTTCACTCATCATTCAGATGTTAAAAGCTGTTCCAGTTGCCTAAGTAGGAATGAATACATGACTAACACTATCTGGCAAAAAGAAAAAAGGAGAAGTCTAAATTATGTAGCATTACTCTGACAAATGCAGTGAACTACTGTGTTATTGTTTGTTTACTCATGTTTACATTTTCTTCACAAAAATACAATTTTTGTTTTACAGCTGTGTGGCCAATTATGGGGGTGACTGATTCTATGGATTCACTCAATATCTGTTCCTCTCATTAGAGTGTGTCTTCCTGGAATGCAGAGACTATAAAATTTAAAACTACATTTTCCAGACTCCTTTGCTGCTATGGTTCTGAATGAGACTTAGGTTCTATCAACCAAAATCCTTCGCCTGGGACCTGAAAACGAACTGAGTTAAGAGGAGAAAGACAGGGAGAGTTTGAGGCATCTATCTTGCTGGTCCTGATGGTTTAGCAGTGGTTCTCAACCTTCCTAATGCCGCGACCCCTTAATACAGTTCCTCCTGTTGTGGTGACCCCCAACCATAAAATGATTTTCATTGCTACTCTGTAACTGTAATTTTGCTACTGTTCTGAATCGTAATGTAAATATCTTTTTGTTTTCGATGGTCTCAGGCGACCCCTGTAAAAGGGTCGTTCGACCCCCAAAGGGGTCGTGACCCACAGGTTGAGAACTGCTGGTTTAGAGGGAAGCAGTTTGGTCTGGACCTGGAGGTGGCATGATTCCAGAGCTAGTGGCTATTAGTGGTTACTCCCTGACTCAGCAGGTAGACGCCTGTTCTTGGCAGGAGCAGCAGCCTCCTTCCCGGCCCAATTCTGCAGTGTGGGTTGGAGAGTTGTTCCTGGAAGATCAGCCTTAGAGTCTGTTTCTTCAGCCCATCTAACAATATTGTAAGCCATTTAATACCTTGCAATAAATCCCTTTCTGTTCACAGGTGTAGTTTTTTTCTCTGCCACTGACCCTAACCAAAGCAAGGGGCTGAAAATTACTATACAACTGACAAAATGATTTATTACTATGTAGATCATTAGAATACAGAGGTACTTTAATACTTATGAAATATCACATACTCTATTGTCTGGAAGATTCAGTTTCAAACAAAAATATGTGCTCCTGCAGCAATCTGTACATTGATTTGTTTTGAATAAATCCTACCAAATTTGAATTCTATTGAAGGACTCTTGTTGTTTGCTAATGTTATTAGGACTGTAGTTTGCATGAAACAGAATTCTACTGGATTTAATGAAAAGAAAAATGAGTTTATACAAGGACACAGATCCTCTTATAGAACCCAACGGCAAGGAATGCAGCTGGACCTCAGCGATGGCCTGGAGCCAAGGGTCATAGTGCTGTAGAGAACACAGGAAACCCTCTCTCCACTTCCCACCATTGTTTCTCTTTGAATATCTGCTTCATTCTTTCCCACTACTAACTTTCTCTACATTGCATTTGACAGGGTGAAAAAAAGGGTTTTATCTTCACTTATCTATCCTCAAGTTATGAGGACAGACAGACAAACAGACTGAATCAGTAATTTCCTAGACTCAATGCGAGAATCTTAAGGAAAGAGTGTGAGAAGCCGGCTTCAGTCAAATGCCCAGTTCAGCTAAATGGTACAACTCAAAGGATGCCATTTACCTTATTTTTTATGCAGAGAGCACCCCCAGAGCACAACATTCTGTAGAATAGACTGTGAATGATGCCCACTGGAGTTGTACCACCACCCTGAACCAATCCACTGGAGTCTGGAGTCAGAGTCCCACTGTGGGAACCTGGCAGTGAGTGCTCTGTTCCTGGAACCATTGTGGGTCGGGGGAGGTGGATATGCAGGAAGGAGAAGTAACCATATCTGAGGGAATTATTGAGAGCTCAGGAGACAAGCTAACTGATGCTCATTACAAGAATGACATACTGATTTTAAATATATTAGACCAGGGGTAGGCCAACTATAGCCCACAGATAAAATCTAGCTGTCCCTGGTTTTTATAAATACAGTTTTATTGCAACACAACCACACCCATTTGCTTGTGTTGTCAGTGGCTGTTCTTGTTCTACACTGGCAGAGTTGAGCAGTTGCAGCAGAGATCATAGAGTTCATAAAGTCTGCAATATTACTATCTGTCCCTTTACAGAAAAAGTTTGTTGACCCCTGTATGAGACCCCTGCTACTTAAAATGAGGCCCACAGCTAACATTCAGCATTACCTGGGAGCTTGTCAGGCCTCCGCTTGGAACTACTGAATCAAAACCTGCTTTTTTCCCCCTATTGAGACATTTTGTTTGCATGTATGTATTGCATTCCTAGGAAAAGAATCCTAAGATTGTCCCTCCTGTGAGCTTTCATCTTGCTTCTTTGTGGTCCATGATGCTACCTGAAGTTGTCAGTATAATGAAACCAATGATGGGACAGGAGCAGATTATTCTGCCATTTTTCTAGATCTTCAAGTTACACGTCAAATCTGTGCCTGATTACTCCTCACTGACCTGCCCATGAGGTTCCCCAACTCTGTGATCATCAACAATTTTAAGTTCTCCAGTGTAACCATGCTTCAACATCACAGCTAGAAACTGGACGGTGACTTCTGAGCACAGCCTAATAAGAACCTACTGTTCACCTCTCTTATTGGCATTGGTGAAGCTCTTGAGAGCATCAGCCAAGACATTCATATGCACCATTATGGTGGCACAGAAAGATGGCAGACAGAACTGCATTTTAACAAGGTCCCAGGTGAAGCACTGTATTCAATTCCTCAATGGAGACAATCAATATTATTGAAACTTTCGTTTCACAAAGCCTCATTTAGCCTGTGGGACATTAGACTAGTGTGCCACTATCCCTAAATTTGAAGTAGTGGTTTTTTTTTTCGGACCGTATCATTACCATCAGCCTGAATCAGCCCACACAAAGAGATTCCATCTACAGTTTGTTAAATGCCTACTCATTCATTCAATTATAACAAATATTTATTGAGGGCATACTCTGTTCCAGGCATTGAACTACAAATGGTGGACAAGTTGGCATAGTCTCACCCCTCACAGTGTTACGGAGCTTTCACCCATCATCTCATTTAATTTTTCCTATAACCTATGAGGTGTATACTTGAATCCCCATGAGGAAACTGAGGCTCAGACAGGCTAAATGACTTGCTCTAAGTCATATGGCTGGAGAGTGGCAGAGCTGAAAATTGAATCTATGTCTGTCTGACACCACAGTTTATGCTTTTTTCTATGCAGCACTGCTAGACGTGATTCTAGGAGATAACAATCTAAATTAGGTCTACAGCCAGAGAGCCAGTGTTTTATAGATAAGAAACAGAGTATTCTTATCTCCCACTTCCCAGCTACAGCCAAGATGATACACTGCAAGATTGGGGCAGGCTGGAAACTAGAGGAGCCCAGCTCCTCTCCTCAGACCTTCGCTTCAGAAGCAACACACCTGCCACCTTTATCTGTGAGAGAGACAGATGATTGGGTTCAATTACTTCTTCCAGACATTGGGATGAGGGATTCACCTGAGGTGCTAGGATAGGATGAGAAAAGCACTGCCTTGAGGAGAAAGGAGGTCAGGGTTAATGCTTCTTCCTCCGCAGGACTATCAGAAGGAATCCCATTTACTGGGATCGCCCTAGCTTCCTGAACTTTCTTCCCACTTGTTCTGTACATACCCTCTATTGACCCAGCCTTCCTCCTTTGCCTTGCTCCTCATTTCATTGTACCCTCTTGAACTTCAATTCTGCAACCTACAATATATCTCTTCTATATACTTGTATCCTCAACTGGAGGAGAGAGATGAGGTAGGCATGAGAAGCGGAGGGTCCAGGACACAAGTGCTTGATGGAGAGAGATAATGTGCGAGGCCCCAGTAGTGAGGGAAGAGGCATGAGGTTGAAGACGTGGCTGGTTAGGAAAAGCAGGAAGGAAGTGCAGGAATGAAAGGCATGGAGTAAGATGCTCTCTAACGGAGCAGGAGGAAGAAGACATCAGTGAGAAGCCTGCAAGGATGAGCCCAAAACAACAGCAATGTTATCACCCCCATCCCCATCCCCAATAACAGCAACCTTATGAAATAGGTACTATTATTATCTCCAGTTTATAATTAAGGCAACTAAGAAATAGACGGGTTGGGTAAATTGTTCCAGGTCACATGGCTGTGAGGGGTGGAGCTAAGATTGAAACAGGCAGACTGACTTTAAAATTCATGCTGTCTCATAAGGGCACCTCACTGAAAACAGTAAGATATGTTTCTCTTTAGATAGCTCTGGTCCTGGACTAACCTGCTTGTGTTCACTTAAAGAAAACATTTCCATTTTATTAATATGCAGAAATTAATAAACAATTACCTCGGTTCATCTACACAACCTAAATCAAAGCATCCAACATAAACAGGTTTTGTTTTAAAAAGAAAACCTGTCAGGAGCGGCTGGTTAGCTCAGGTGGTTAGAGCACAGGCTCATCACACCAAGGTTGCTGGTTTGATTCCCACATGGGCCAAGGAGCTACACCCTCCACACTAGATTGAAGACAACTACTTGACTTGGAGCTGATGGGTCCTGGAAAAACACACTCTTCCCTAATAAAATTTCTAAAAGAAAAAGAAAAACTGTCAGAATTAATATCTACATCTAATAAATTATTGGATTTTTTCCCCAGTTAATTTCTGGTTTGAACAGAGGAAAAATCTATTCTGCTTTTCTTATAACATTTATGAGCCTTGACTTTAGCAGCTGTAAATATTGGGCTGTCGGAAAAGCTATGATGCATTTTTGCCACGAAAAACATAGAAAAAATACGTCATGACTTTTCCGACAACCCAATAGTTCTCAGCCTAAGGGCAATACAGGCATACCTTAGTTTACTGAGCTTCACAGATGTTGTGTTTTTTGCTAATTGAATGCAAGACCCTCCACCAGCAAAAAGATAATAACTAGCTTTATTGGGAGACTTACTTCAATGAGGTGGTCTAGAACCGAACACACAGTATCTCCAAGGCATGCCTGTACAAGGTTTCCTGGGAGGTGGTGAAGATTAATCAATTAAAATGTAAGTAGGACTTTCAACAATTAAGCCCATTCACAGACATTCAGTGAGCAGTTGTGGTGTGTTGGGGCAAGGGGAATGAAGAACAGGGAATCGATATTGAGCTGTTCAAAGTGGGCTCCAGGACAGTAAGACAAAGCTAAGAAGGAGCAGGAGCAATGGAAGTAGAGAGGAGGGAGCATGAATTGTGCTTGGGGCTTAAGGGAGGGCTTTGTGAAATGGCATAAGGAAAGCCCTCTGTCTTACTTTGGGTTCCTCTAAGTAGACTCTGAGACAAGCACAAGTAGCTTATTTGAGGGAGAGCCCAAGAAGTTTGGTGAGGAAGTAGGAAAGTGAGACAGAAAAGGGAAGAAAGCCAATAAAATGTACGTTAACAAGAGGGTACACTTGTGGGCAGCTGGGGCTCCATCCTGCTGGATACCCTCTGAGAGAAGGTATAGAACGTACATCAGAATTGTCCCACAAGAGGATGAGGAAACTGAGGTATTTTCCACCAACTGCCATCCAACATTGGCTGAGGATTACTTCTGAGGGTGCTAATTCCCTAGTACTTCAGCCTGCCTCACGCATGGGCTGAGAGTCCTGCAGCCAGATAAAGCCTCAGGCTAAAGATGCAGGTGTTTGAGGCATAAGTCATCCATACTTTTCAGAAGCTGCAGGTGCCTCTGGGTTGGGCCAAGGGGATATGGGGCACCAATGTTATCTGTTACAAACGCAATAAATGTTTGAGTGAATGAATAACTATGAATCAGAAAATGAAGAAGTTGCCATTTGAGCTGGGTCAGGGACCTGAAGCTGAGTGTGGTGGGACCAGGGTGGCATAGGTAGGACAGGCTGATGTAATGGAAAGCCATTTTAGGGTCAGATGAACATGGATTCAAATATCAGCTCTATCATTTGCTGAGTGACCTTGAACATAACATTTAAGTTCAGCTTCCTCATTTGTAAGTCTGTTGTCATTAAATATAATAGAACAATATCTGTAGAGTTCCTGGCATATGGTAGGTGTTCTATACATAGTGACCAGGATTGCAGCAAGCCGTCACAAAATGGCAGCTACAATTGTTAATCCCTGGGAGCAGAACTGATGTAAGCAAATGTTCAGTTTGGGAGCAAATGGGCGGCATCTAGGGTATAGTGACCTGTTTAATTTGCCTAAAGGCTGGAATATAGATTGAGGCCTTGCAAGTGTTTAAGACTAGCTCAGGTGGTACTCTCTCCTTCACTTCTCACCACTGCCTTTCGTCTTTGCTCCCACCACCCGCCAACATTGCTCTTACCAAGGACACCTACCACAATTTAACCATCTGTTTCAAAAGGCCCTTTCTCCCCAACCTAAAAAAATTATTATAAAATATTGCTACATGTAAAAGAGAATGGAAAATAAAATAATGAACTCCCAGGTACCCAGTTAAAGAAATGAATTATTACAATACATGAAGTCTTTTTGTATCTCTTTCGTCTCCCAATTTTCCTGCTCATTTTTCACAGTTAATCCCTGGTGTGAATTTAGTATTTAATATTCCTATGTGTATTTTTATAATCTTACTATATAAGTACAGTAGTCCCCTCTTATTCACAGTTTCACTTTGCATGGTTTCGGTTACCTGTGGTCAACCATGGTCTGAAGATATTAAATGGAAAATTCCAGATATAAACAATTCATAAGTTTTAAATTGCATGCTGTTCTGAGTAGCGTGGTGAAATCTTGTGGTGTCCAGCTCCAACCCACCCAGGATGTGAATCATCCCTTTTTCCAGTGTATATGCTACCCACCTGTTACTTAGTAGCCATCTTGGTTATCAAATCAACTGTCCTGGTATTGCAGTGCTTGTGTTCAAGTAACCCATATTTTACTTAATAATGGCCCCAAAATGCAAGAGTAGTGATGCTGGCAATTCAGATATGCCAAAGAGAAGCCATAAAGTGCTTCCTTTAAGTGAAAAGGTGAACGTTCTCGACTTTATAAGGAAAGGAAAATATCATATGCTGAGGTTGCTAAGCTCTACAGTAAGAATGAATCTTCTATTTATGAAATTGTGAAGAAGGAAAAAGAAATTGGTGCTGGTTTTGCTGTTGCACCTCAGACTATAAATATATCTCATCTTGTAGGTATATCATTATCTCACATCATCAAGAAGAAAGGTGAGTTCAGTACATTAAGATATTTTGAGGGCCGGCCGAGTGGTGCATTGGTTAAGAGCTGGCTTGGGACGCCAGAGGGCCC
This sequence comes from Hipposideros armiger, assembly GCF_001890085.2. Lineage (NCBI taxonomy): Eukaryota > Metazoa > Chordata > Mammalia > Chiroptera > Hipposideridae > Hipposideros > Hipposideros armiger. The sequence goes on from NW_017732315.1 coordinate 468,923, forward strand.
CGATTCGGATCCCACATATGAGGGCCAGTGACACTGCCCTCTATAGCTAAGATGCTGAACAACAGCTCAACCTGGAGCCGGACTGCCATGAATCGCAGGCAACAGCGTAGACTGCAGCCCCTGCTGCAGGGGGTTGCCATGGGCTAATGTGTGTAGCCAGCAGCCAGCTAGAGTGGCCAGCAGCCGCTGTGAACCGCCAGAAGCCGGCGACTGACCTGCCTCGCCTGGGAAGAGCGCAATGATGGTGCCAAATTGGGCCAGTGAAGCAACATCCTCCACAACTAGACTGAAGAACAAAAAGACAACAACTTGTCTGTTCCCCTTCCCCCAATTCCCTAGCTCTGTTCCCATCCCTCAATTCCCCAATAAAAATATTTAAAAAAATATTTTGAGAGAGAGAGAAACTATTCATATGACTTTTATTACAGTATATTGTTATAATTGTTCTAGTTCATTATTAGTCATTCATCTCTTTTTTTGAAAATATCTTATTGAGGAATTGGGGGAGAGAACAGCATTGGGGAATTGGGGAAGGGGAACAGACAAGTTACTGTCCTTTTGTTCTCAGTCTGTCTAGTTATGGAGGACATCGCTTCACTGGCCCATGTTGGTATTGTGATCATTGTGCTCTTCCCGGGTGAGGCAGGTCTGCCGCTGGCCACTGGACGGCTGCTCACGGTGGCTCACGGCAGCTCATGCTGGCTGCTGGCCGCTCACACCGGTCGCCGGCCACTCATGGTAGCTCACTGCAGCCCCACTGCAGCCTATGCTGTCACCGGTGACTCACGGCAGCCCAGCTCCAGGCCAAGCTGTTGTTCATCATCTTAGCTGTAGAGGGCGCGGCATCACTGGCCCATGTGGGATCTGAACCGGAGGTCTTGCTGCTCAGGGCTCATGCTCCCAAGCCAACTCTTAATCAACTGAGCCACTTGGCCGGCCCTGTTTATCTCTTACTGTGACTAATTTATACATTAAACTATCACAGGTGTGTAGCTATAGGAAAAGCATAGTAGATATATAGGGTCCAGTACTATCCATGGTTTCAGACATCCACTGGGGGTCTTGAACTGTATCCCCCATGGATAAGGAGGAACTACTGTATACCAAAATAATATATGGTGTTGTTTTACGCATATTCAAACTTTATGTAAATACTACCATACTATACATATCCTTCTGCAACTTGCTTTTTTCATTAAACATTCTAGTTTTTGTTTTTTTTAAATTGGGGAATTGGGGGAAGGGGAACAGACAAGTTGCTTTCCTTTTGTTCTTCAGTCTACTTGTGAAGGACATTGCTTCACTGGCCCAAGTTGGCACCATCATTGCGCTCTTCCCGGGCGAGGCAGATCAGTCGTTGGCTTCTGGACGGCCGCTCACGGTGGCTGCTGGCCGCTCATGCTGGCTGCTGGCTACACATGGTAGCCCATGGCAACCCACTGCAGCAGGGGCTGCAGCCTACACTGGCAATGGCAACTCAGGGCAGCCCAGCTCCAGGTTGAGCTGTTGTTCAGCATCTTAGCTGTAGAGGGCAGTGTCACTGGCCCTCGTATGTGGGATCCGAACCGGGGCCCTCTGGCATCCCAAGCCAGCTCTTAATCAACACGCCACTCAGCCGGCCCTCAACATTCTAGTTTTAAGATTTATCTGTGTTGATGTACATTCCTCTAGTTTAGCCATTTTGCCTGCTATGTGGCATTCCAAAATGTAACCAATACTTTGGACAAGCACAACATTTGGAAGGTCATTTTAAAGTAGCTTTATTTTTGTTTCCCACTGACCCTTTAAATTTATTCTGCAGAATTAGTTCTTCCCTTACTCCTGGGTTAAACCTAGGGTAGCCCTGTAACTTTTCCGATTACTCTTAGGTAGTAAAAATTCTTCTGTTTGCTTTGGTTACAAAACATACAGTCTCCACAGGCATTTGAATCTGATTCTCTGTGTCTCGGGGTGCTTTTGTGAGTTCTTTAGAGACTCCCCTACAATAATGGAGATCCTTCACTGGCATTTATCTAATGTTGGTGTAAACATCTTTTCCAGCTGGTGTCTAATGACTGCTACCTCCTTCAGCCCCTGGGCATTGGCATTCTTTCACTCCTAAAAGGGGTCCATCTTGGATAGGATCTTCAGTGGTCCCACAGCAACTCTCTCATGCATGTGGCTCACTCATGCATCCTTGGCCCTGACCAACTCTGAGAACACAGGCCCATTCTAACAAGACTTCTGTACCTCTCCTCTTTCTATCTCCAACTCTTAATCTTTTTTTTTTAAAGATTTTATTGGGGAATTGGGGAAGGGGAACAGCCAAGTTGCTGTCCTTCAATCTTAGTTGTGGAGCATGCAGCTAGCTCAGCTCCAAGTCTAATCGCCATCCAGCCACCTGTCGGCAGCTCGCAGCCGCTCAGCTCAAGGTGCTGTGTTCAATCTTAGTTGTGGGTGGGCATAGCGGGAGTCAAATTGGCAACCTTGTTGTTAGGTGCATGTGTTCTCACCAGCTGAGCCATCCTGCCAACATGAGCTCACTGGCCCATGTGAGAATCGAACTAGCAACCCTGTTGCTCAGAGCTTATTCTCTTAACCAACTGAGCCATTATTCGTCTGGCCCCTCCAACTCCTAATCTTTTTGTTACCTTCAATGTGGTATGAAGTAAAGAATTGCACCCTGGTTTTCAAAAATCTCATTTGCAAGTTTTGCATGGTGACTTTGCATCTCGCTTTGGAATGAGACTAAAGTACAGTGGTGCAATTTTAATATCAGTCACACATTTTATACTATAATTTATTTATCCAGTCTCTTCGTGATGGACATTTAGATTGTTTCCAGTTTTCCACTGTCAAAATGCTCTAAGGAATAGTCTTGTCTTCTTTTATTCATACCTCCTTGTACACATGTACATAAATATGCAATTTTACTTTGCATACATACATACATATGAGTATAATTGCTTACTAGTTAATGTTTCTTCATTTTTACTAGATATTGTTAAATTGCTCTTCTAGATGGTTTTGTGAGATTTTATTCTCTGCAGCAATGTATGAGAGTTCAATTTCTCCACATCTTCTCCAAAGTTTGCTATTGCTAGACTTTTAGATTTTAGCTAATTTGATGGTATATTAACATAATTTTACTGTTGTTTTAATTTGCATTTTTATTTTCAGATTTATTGACATTTTATTTTGTGGTTAGAGCTTGTTTTTATGTCTTGTTTAAGAACTCCTACACTATCATGAGGTAAAAAATGTTCTCCCATATTGTCTTCCAACAGATTTATTTACTTTTTGCATATCAAGTCTTTGATCTACTTGGGGTTGATTTTCATAAATGATGTGAGATAGAGATCTATTTTCCCCCATATGGTAACTAATTGGCCCCAAATTATATAATGAATAATTTGTCATTTCCCCCACTGATTTGTAAGGCTACCTTGCTATATAACAAGTTTCTGTTTAGGTGTAGGTCTGCTTCTGAGCTTTTTATTTTACTTCCTTGTGGACATTTAAGTCCTTATTATACTATATTTCTTAGCACTGGATCCTGCTGACCCTCTCCTAAACATTACACTCTTCCCCACTAGATTGTGAACTCCCAAGAGTAGAGACCATATATGATTCATCTTTGTACCCAATCCCCCACCTCCACCTGACTCACCATAGTGCTTATCAGTCAGACTGAAGTTGCTGGGGAAATGTTTGTGACTAAACTGTACTTCGGTTTTGCTCCCATGACACTTAGAGCATTCATTACATTTTAAAATAACTATTAGTGAAAATGCCTGGCATGCCACTGAGGAGGTGAGCTCCAGGAAGACAGTCTGAGTCTGATTCATTCTAAAGGCCCAGTTTTGGGAATACAATAGGTGCTTAATAAGCAGTTGTTGGATGAATGTTCAGAGCAGGAACATTTAAAACTGATTTTTTAAAAGATTTTTTGGAGGCCGGCTGAGTGGCGCGATGGTTAAGAACTAGCTTGGGACACCAGAGGGCCCCGTTTCGGATCCCACATATGAGGGCCAGTGATACTCCCTCCACAGCTAAGATGCTGAACAACAGCTCAACCTGGAGCTGGGCTGCTGTGAGTTGCCAGCAACAGCGTAGGCTGCAGCCCCTGTGGCAGTGG
>NW_017732315.1:473714-505913 GCF_001890085.2 Hipposideros armiger
CTCTTAACCAACTGAGCCACTCAGCTGGCCCCAAAACTGAATTTCTTTTTTCATGACTCTTCTAACAAAACATCACCCAAACCATTGTATTAGAAGTTTGGTCCTCTTTGTTAGGAAGGTGTTACCCAACCTACTTAAGTACAAAAAAAAAAAAAAGCATGGCTGAAAAATATTTAAAAGTGGCTAAATAGGTAATGTGAGCATCACTGGATGAAAATTGTAAAGCTAAATTATTTCTCATAAGTGTAACATTACAAAATGGGCATCAGTTTCCCTTAGCCAGTGACAGTAACAATTAGATAGTATTAATCCTGTGCCTAAAGCATTACTGCTGAGAAAAAGTAAGGCAGCTTACTGACAAGTTACAAAATCCAGCAACTGAAATCAGGAGTGCTCCAAGAATTGGGTCTAAAGGAGACTGAGAATCCAGCACCATGTAAAGGAGAGGTGGGGCACGAATGGGAAGAGAGGAGAGTAGGGATGATGTAAGACTAAGTAGAAGAAAGTCTGGCAATTAGGAGAGAAAGGAAGTAGTTTGACATTGGAACATTACTGGTAAGGAAGATGAGAACCTGGCAAGGGAAGTACAGGTGATGAATCAATTATAACAGCTTGCCTGCTGTTGTCTGGGCTTTGGAAATAAGTTGTTGAGGTTTGGATTTAATAAATATTAAAATTCTAAGAACACTTAAGAACTGCCAAGGGAGGCTGTGCAGCGAACATCATATGAGTAGATTTCCAAGTCTGGACTAGACATCCATCTATTATGGATGGTTTGAGACTCACACATCCATCCTTCTACCGCAGAAGAATTTAACGACCCTGTAGGCCTTCCTTCCAAACTTCTGAAAGGCTGGGATAGGTGGGAAAGGACGTTAAATGGTGCTTTCATTCTGCTGTTTCATCACAGATTCCCTGCTATTAATTCAGATACAATTAACAAGCATTTTCTCTAAACACAAGAAGAGATTTAATTGTTGGTCTTCTCATGTACATTGCTGTCCCATCTTTATACACCTTTATATACAGTTATTGGCCTTCATTTACATACCTCTAAATAGAGTAAAATTCCATTTAATAAGTTGACTTGGAATTTACGATAATTTGAACAGGGGCTACTCTCCATTTCATCTTGGAGAACTTATCTTTACATACCTCAGACCACTAGACCTCTGGAAAATACATCAGTGTAACAGCCTCCTTAATTTTTGCATACATGTGTCTTACAAAGGCATCTAGTGTATTTGCTAAGCAATTTCTTGTTCATAACGTCTTCTTAGATACAATCAGCCAATTGTCAACAAGAGTGAATCAACTGTCTATGGAAATTGGTTAGGTGGTATGGAAAGGTGATATGATCAAAGTCTCTACAGTCTAGATTATGACAGAGAGTTAGGGAATTGACACAGACTTGAGGCAAGATGTGAAGGTGTCTGCTAATAAAATTGTACTGCTCTGGTTGTCTTTGCAATGCACACACATACACACACGTACCCCTACACACATGCACATCAGAGGGAGAGACAGAGATAGATAGATAGATAGATAGATAGATAGATAGATAGATAGATAGATAGATAGATAGAGAGATAGACAGGTGCCTACCTTATCTCTGACAGTTAAGTGGTCTACTTGGCATCTGCCACTCTTATCGTATATTGAATTCAGGGGTCCCATTTCAATGGCAGCATCACCTCCTGTCATTTCTGATTTGCAGAGAATGGTCAATACTGAGCCTTTCAAGCTCCCTCGCCAATGCATTTTTCAAAGTCTGGGTGAAAGGAATGTCCTATATTTTTAGGAGACCGCTGTAAGTGATCATTCTGTCATCTTCAAACCAGAAGTTCTATCTCTTGCCCTTTCAAACCACTCAATCTAGCTTTCATTCCTATCATTCCAATGCTCTTATTAAGATTAATAATAACCTCAGGTTGCTAAATCCAAGGGGCACTTCAACCTTTGGCAACATTTCACAATTCCTGTTCTCGGCTTCCATGTTGCCATTCTCTTTTGTAGTTGCTTGTACATGTTTGACTGCTTCTTCTCTGTCTCAAGGCTGGCCCTTCCTCCACTATTCATCCTCTCACATTAGGGTAATTTAGGACTCTTTCCTCAGCTCTTGTCTTTTCTTGCCATGTTAACCTTTCTCCTTAGGTCATCTCATACATCTCAGGTCTTTACTTGGGTCATTATCTTTTCCTAGAATACTCCTCATCCCCTTGTTTCCTGGCTAATATTTTCTATTGGTCTTTAAATGTCGGTCTAAATGTCACTTCCTCAGAGAAGGCTTCCTTGATGCCTTAGGCTAGGTGAGAAGCCCTTTTCAATCACTCAGTATTTTCCCTTTACAATAATCACATCACTAATTACCTATTCCACGTCTCATTTCCTAGTAAATGTAAGTACCTTGAGAGTAGGAGCAGTGTTAATACCTAACATAATGCCAGGCATATAGGTGGTGCTCAATAAATATTTATAGATTAATCATAGCTGAATAAATGGGTGTAAATAAATGAAATACAAATTCTATTTCATTTCCAATTGCTGAACAACCATAGCCCAAACTTATTTGTTGAATAATCTATACATTTACCATATTTATGATACTTCTTTTCCTTATATTACATTCTTATATACTAAACCAATTTCTAGGCAATATCTTCAATCATCGCTCTATCTACATGTAATTATGCCAACATCATGCTGTGGTTTTTGTTTGTTTGTTTTTTAGCTGAGCCATCCTTCCACCTGTTGGCAGCTCAGCGGCAGCTCAGCTTGGGCAGGGACTCGAACCGCTGTTGCTCAGAGCTCGCACTCTTGAGTGAGCTCTTAACCAACTGAGCCACTCAGCCGGCCCTATGCTGTGTGTTTTTTTTTAAATAAACTTTTATTTTGGAATAATCTTAGATTTATAGAAAAGTTACAAAGAGCGTATAGAGAGTTCCTGTATACCCCTCACCTGGTTTCTTCTATTATTAACATCTTACATTACTGGGGTATATTAATCAAGACTAAGAAACTAACATTGGCACATTATAACTAACTAAATACAAGACTTTATTGAATTTCACCAGTTTTTTCATGAGTGTCCTTTTTTTTTGTTCCAGGATCCAATCCAGGGCACCACATTGCATTTAGTTACTATGTCTTTTTAGTCTCTCTAGTCTGTGACAGTTTCTTGGTCTTTCCTTGTTTCCAATGACCTTGATGGTCTTGAAAAGTACTGAGTAACTATTCTGTAGAATGTCCCCCAATCTTGGTTTGTCTGATGTTTTTCTCAAGATTAGACTGGGCTTATGAGCTTTTGGAAAGAATATCAGAAGTGAAGTGCCCTTCTTATCACATCCCATCAAGGGTAAACATGACATAGCTGATGATGTTAACTTTTATCACTTGGTTAAGGTCACATTTGCCAGATTTCTCCACTGTAAGTTACTTCCCCCCCCTTCCCTGCTCTATTTTTCATAGAGAGTTAATATAGCTCACCCCCAGAGGGGAGAGGTCAAGAATTAAGCTACTCATCCTAAAGGTGGTATGTGTATCTACATACATTATTGGGAATTCTTCTGAGAGGGCGATTTACTACTATTTTAATTATAGTTTTTAGCACATTTAAAGTTTCTGTGAATGGCTAATTTTCTCATTTTTAATTTTATATTCTTTCAGAAGATATTCAAATGATCTTTGTCAGTTCTTTGTATATGTTACATTTAAAAAATCATGTTAAATTAAAAAATTAATTGGATGATTGATTAGAATTTCACTTAACTATACATTAATTGGGGAAGAACTGACATCTAGGTGTATGGTACCTGTCTCCATGTAATCAAATCTTCCTTTATATCTCTAGGAATTCTTGTGTACTGATATCTAAGGTCTGGAAGCACATACACAGATGTGCAAGGACCTGTTTGTAGTCAGACACTGCAGTTCTGTGGCTTGACAGGCAGTCTGAAGAAGATCGAAATAATGTACAGGCTGCCCCAGGAAAGAAACTTATCAGAGATAAGCTTGAGGCTGTTACTGAATTTTGCTACATCACAGTAAAATATATAGAAAACAAGATTACAAAATCCAGAATGAAGCTTTGGGAAAAGTCTGACAATAGCTATGTATTCCTTGAGGTCAGGGACCAGGTTTGGTTCACCTTTGCATTCCCAACTGGTAGCACAAACCAGCACACATGAGCACTTGTTAAATGTCTGTTGCGTAAACAAATAAATCAGTGAATAAATATTAATTTAAAGTCTTGTCTTTAAACTCTTGACCACACCAAAGATGTGTTTTGATCATTGTTATAATTCAGCAGCATACATGGATGATTCATTTTACATGCTATATTATTTGAATGACCTGTAACTAGATTTTTTTAACAGTCAATAATAGTATTTCATATTCAAGTTTGAATGATGACAGAATCACTAAAAGTGACATAAATATAATAGCATTGAAAATATGCTTACTATTAGTCAAACAGAATGGAATATAATTGTATAGATTATTATGTTTAAAAAGCAGAACATAAAATAACATCCAGGCAGTGATTAAAATAATAAAACAAATCAAGTTTTCACACAGTAACAGGCATATATTGCTTGTGCTGCTTAGCATCCATTCTCTTATTTATCTGAGGGCACATATGTTTTGTTTTGAAGGAAACCACTCCTCACCAGTTCTCTGCCATGAGGGTGGGTCCTGATAATTCAGGTCAATCTGAACTTGCCATGGTGGTTGGTTCAGGAATGGGCGTGTAACCCAAGCAGAGCCCATTTGCTAGGGATTGATGAGGTGTGAGGATGTAGGATTTAGAACTTCCGTAGCTGTTTTGCTACCACACTGGCAGGGCCTGGAACTCCCTAAGGTCATCACCCCAGGGAGCTTGAGGATAAAGCAACATAGTGGTAGGCAGGCGAGAGTAGACGAAAGAAACTTTGTACTTAGTTAGTGATTTAGTTTGAGCTGCTGGGTCAAGCCTCATCTGAAGCTAGACTTTTCAGCAATCCCTTTATTTTAGTTATTTGCAACTGAAATACTTCATAGATATACAGTGAGGAGGACCTGATGTTTATTAAGTTCCTGCTATGAGTCAGATGCTCTTAATTCATCTGATATTCTCTTCACTTATTGGAGGTCAATATGGTTTCATTATCTTTCTTCTACCCATGTCATTCTTGAAATCATTTGCTGAAGTAGATCTGACCCAGAGCTTTACTCCAAGTTATGTCTCACTCCCAAATCCTGTTGTGTCTATTGCTACCTGAATTTTCAAAGAGCAAATATCCTTAAGCATTTAAAAACTAGTGTCAAAGACCCTTTGGGACTAAAAAGCATGATTTGCTTTCATTCTTCGCAAAATACAGACCAGAGTATAGGGGAGGAGAAGTTTTCCTGGACCCTGTTAGGGTCCCTCTCTGGGTCAGAAAAGTAAACTGAGAAAGATGATAAGGAGAAAAGCCTACACATTTATTTAATAAAAGTTTCACATTACACAGGAGCTTTGTGGAGGAAATGAAGACCTGAAGAAATGGGTTTCATGCCAGATCTGATGAAGAGTGGACAGTGGTAGAGAAATATGATAGGACAAAGGGGATCTGAGCTAAATGTAATATGCAGGAAAGCTTTGCAAGGCCTGTGTGTTCAGGTTCTTCTTAGTGTCCCTGCCTTGGAAATAAGGATATTCCTTTCCTCCAGGAACAGAGAGGGCACCTCTCACATGAGGGTCTATGCCTGCCCCCACCGCTTCACAGATACCTTCACCCTGAAATATTCAATTCTCCAAAGTGCCACATTTTGAGGTTGCATGCCCTGAACCCAGGCCAGAGCTTCTCCCACTTAATATGCAAATTCATTACCTGGGATCCTGTTAAAATGCAGACTATATTCTGGCCTGGATCCAGCTCTCTGGACAGACATTGGTCGCTTCAGGAACAACTTCTTCACCACAACCACCAATGCAATCTATCCAGCGTTGAGGAATCAAGAAAGGGGAACAGACAAGTTGCTGTCCTTTTGTTCTTCAGTCTAGTTGTGGAGGACGTCGCTGGCCCATGTTGGTATTATGATCATTGTGCTCTTCCCGGATGAGGCAGTTGCTCGCTGGCCATTGGACTTCCGCTCACGGCGGCTCTTGGCAGCTCAGTCTGGCTGCCAGCCACTCATGGTAGCTTATGGCAGCCCACTGCAGCTTCACTGCAGCCTATGCCATCGCTGGCAACTCACGGCATCCCAGCTCCAGGTCGAGCTGTTGTTCACCATCTTAGCTGTAGAGGGCGCAGCATCACTGGCCCTAATGTGGGATCCGAACCGGGGTCCTGCTGCTCAGAGCTGGTGTCCCAAGCCAACTCTTAACCAATGCGCCACTTGGCTGGCCCTCTGAGATATATTTAAAAGGTAGAATTTCCAAAATTTGGTGATTTATTGGGTGTGGGTGGTGAGGGAAATGTAAAAATCAGGGATGCCCAGCTATCTGCTTGAGGTATTGTGTGGAAAGTGGTGCTAGATACTGATGCAGAGAGTCCTCAGGGAAGGAGATGTGAGAGGAAAATCAAGAGTTCAACTTTGGACATGCAGAGCTTGAAGTACATCCAAAGAGCACTATAAAGTAGAGAGTTGAATATGTGATTCTGGAGTATATGGAGTATAGGGAGATAAAGTCTGGAGATACCCATTTGAGTTTCCTCAGCATAGATGGGAGCAAGTGAGATCACCCTGGAGAGGTATGATTTGTTGAGAGAGGTCTAAGACATTGACCTAGGACTCTCCACCATATAAGGTTCTGGTAGAGGACAAGAGGTTAGCAAATGAGACTCAGGCCATGGAATACGGAGTCACAGAAACTCTGAGAGGGTTTTTGATAAAGAGTAGATATCAAATGCTGCAAAGTATCTAAGCAAGATAAGGATTGAAAAATATTCTTTTGTTTTAGTGACATGGAAGTCACTGAGAGCCATTTGAATGAAGTATTGGAGGTGGAAGCCAGATTGAAGTGAGCCAGAGAGTGAGGGAAATGGAAGAAACTGAGACAGTAATTGTAACAACTCTTTCAAGAAATTTGGTTCTGAGGGAAGAAGGGCAACAAGGCAACAGTAGGGGAAAAATGTGAAGTCAACATTTTATGTTTTGTTTTTAGTATAGGAATGACTTCAATGTGGTTGAATGTTAATGGGAACGAACCAGCAGAGAAGATACAGGAGAAAGTAATAATCAAAGGCACAAGAGCTCTGAGACAGTGGGATGGTGGTGGGGACAGGGCTCTAGGGCCCAAGGAGAGGGACAGACATTGGAGTGAAGAAATGCTGCCCCTTTTTTTGGAACAGGGGGAAGGAGAAAGGTGTGGATGCAGCTGCTGGTAGAACTGTAGGTTTAGTGGTGGGAGGTAGAAGTCTTTGTAACTAGAAAACAGGGGAGGTGAAAGGTTGGAGGAGAGGGGAGGAGGAGGTTTGAAATAGTCTCTAGGCAGTAGAAAAATGAGCTGTTTGATGGACCCCAGCGGTTTTATCAGGAAATGTGGTGGGCCCAGCTAATTTTTAAAATCTTTTATTATGAAAACTTTCAAGCAAGTAGAAAGTAAACAGAATAGTATAATGAACTCAATGTACCTATCATCCAGCTTCAATAATTATCGACATTCTGCCATTCTCTTTCATTTATGCTTCCACCACTCACTTCCCATTGTTGTTGTTGTTATTATTATTATTATTTGCAGTTATTTTTTAAGATTTACATATATTGAAATGCAAAACAAAGTTAATTACATAATTTTGACAAATGGATATTCCTGTATAACTCCTATCCCTATCGTGATATAGAATGTTTCAATCACCCCAGAAAGCTCCATCCTATATTATCTCCACAAACCCCTCTGTCTACCCCCCAGAAAGAACCATTGTTCTGATCATTTTCACTTTAGATTAGTTTTACCTATTCTAGAACTTCTTATAGATGGAATGATACGGTATGTACTCTTTGGTGTGTAGCTTCTTTTGCTTAGCATTATGTTCATGAGATTTATCCATGTTGGTGGTATATGTATCAATAATTTGTTTCTTCACATTTCTGAGTAAATATTTAATTATAAGAATATGCCACAATGTATCCATTCAACCACTGAAGGACATTTGGGTTGTTTGCTATTTTATGCTATTGTAAATAAAGCCACTATGAATGTTTTTGTACAAGTCTTTTTTTGTGGACATGCATTTTTATTCATCTCTGCTAAATACTTAGGAGTGAAATTTGTGGACAAAGGATAAATTTCTGTTTGACTTTATAAGAAATTGCCAAACCTTTTTCTAAAGTGTTTCATTTTACATTCCCACCAGCAATGTATGAGAGTTCTGTTTGCTCCATATCCTTTTCAACATTTGGTGATGGCAGTTTTCAAAAATTTTAGCCATCGTAGTGGGTGTTAGTGGTATTTCATAGTGGTTTATTTTCTTGGTGAATAATGATGTTGAGCACTTTTTCATATGCACTTTGACCTTCTATATATCTTCCTTTGTGAAGAATCTGTTCAAATATTTTACCTATTTATTAATATTAATTTTAAGAATTATTTATATATTTTGAATATAAGTCCTTAGACATGTTTTATGAAAATATTCTTCCAGTCTGTGGCTTTCTTATTATTTTCTTAAAGATATGTTTTTACGACTAGAAGTTTTAAATTTTGATGGAGTCTAATTTATCACTTTTTTTTATGATCATTGCTCTCTGCGTCGTGTCTAAGAAAATTTGCTTACATCTATGTCTCCTACTTTTTCTCTAAAAGTTTTATAGTGTTAGGTTTTACATTTAGGTCTATCATGAGTTAATTTTTGTGTATGAGGTGAAGTAGAGGTTGAGGTTCATTTTCTTTATATGGATATTCATCTGTTCTAACACTATTTGTTGAAAGGATTTCCTTTTCCTAGTGGATTGCTTTGATGCCTTTGACTCATAATATACATGTGAGTCTATTTACGGATTCTCTATTCAGTTCCATTGATATATATGTCTATTCATAAGCCAGCAACACACTGTTAATACTGTAGTTTAATTGTAGGTCTTAATGTCAGGTAGTATAAGTCTTCCAGTTTATTTCCTTTTTTAGAATTATTTGGTACATTCTAGGTCCTTTGCATTTCCACAGACATTTGTGAAACTGCTTATCAATTTCTAAAAAAGAACCAAGAAAAAAAAATAACCAACATTGCCTAAATTGATTGACTCTATAGACAAATTTTGGGGTAATTGGCATCTTAGCAATATTGAATTTTCTGACCCATGGACATGATACATTTCTTCTTCTTCTTCTTCTTCTTCTTCTTCTTCTTCTTCTTCTTCTTCTTCTTCTTTAGGTCTTCTTCACTTTGAAAATGTTTTGCAGTTTTCAGTGTACAGGTTTTGCACATACTTTGTTATATTCATACCTAAATATTTCATGTTTTTGATGCTATTGAAAATTGAATTATTTTAATCTTATTTTCTAAGTATTTATTTCTATCTCATGAAAGGTGTTGATCAGATATCCTGAGGAACTGTGGGATTCATACTATGGGGTTGCTTCAGGATCCCATGGCTGTCCCAATACAAGGAAGGTAGCCTGGAGATTAGATACTCCCTAGCCAGCAAGATACTCTTTTATTGGATTGCATGAAATTGAGTCATCAGAATGGTGCTTACATGCTGGTTTTGGGTGGAGAAAATTGTTTATATAGACAGGAGCCTTGGCAAAAATTTTCTCTAGTACCCTGAACTCTTTAGAGGCAACCCTGATGAGGGGCATGGTTGTCCCCCTTAGAGGAGGAGAGAAACGGCATATCAAGGGAGTTCTCTTCTCTCCTATGTCATATCATTTATTCTGGTAAGAATTACTATAATGATGTTACTCTTCTATTTTCTGTGTTATGTATTACTGTGAGGACCTCTTTAGGCTTTTGTCCCTCAGGTGTAAAAAAGTTACAATGTGCTTAACTTATTTCCCATGCCATTTCTCCTCCTCCTCCTCCTCCTCCTCCTCCTCCTTCTTCCAAGATTTTATTGGGGAATCCGGGAAGGGGAATAGACTAGTTGCTGTCCTTTTTGTTCTTCAGTCTAGTTGTGGAGGACGTCGCTTCACTGGCCCATGTTGGTATTATCATTGCGCTCTCCCCAGGTGAGGCAGATTGGTCACCGGCCACTGGACGGCCACTCATGGCGGCTCTTGGCAGCTCACGCTGGCTGCCGGCCACTCACGGTAGCTTATGGGAGCCCACTGCAGCTCCACTGCAGTCTATGTTGTCGCCGGCAACTCATGGCAACCCAGCTCCAGGTCGAGCTGTTGTTCCCCATCTTAGCTGTAGAGGGCACAGCGTGATTGGCCCTAATGTGGGATCCGAACCGGGGCCCTGCTGCTCAGAGCTGGCGTCCCAAGCCAACTCTTAACAAACGCACCACTCGGCCAGCCCTTAAAATGTTTTTTAAAAAACTCACTTGCAATCATTCTTAGTGATAAGTAGCAGGTGCTTTATGTCCAAATAGAAATGGAGAAATAATGCTATGGGAAAAGCAGCATTAGAAACATTGCTGAGCTGCCAGTAGGTGGCTAGATGGCTCAATTGGTTAGAGCGCGTACTCTTAAAAACAAGGTTGCGGGTTTGATTCCTTCATGGGATCATGGGCTGCAGCATGTCATCTGTTGCACAAGGACTAATTATATGAGGTATGATAAAAAACTATGGTGAATGTTTAAATTTAAAAAAATTATTACGGTAAAAGATATATTGCCATAAATCCCCCTAAAATTTCTTCCCTTTGCTTCAAACACACTAATGCCATCGTTCTTGCCGCTTTCTGAAGCAGTTCTGGAAGTTCTCTTTCATGAGTGTCATTAGTTGTGCATTGTGGCTGCCTTGATGTCTTGAATCAATTCAAAACGTTTACTTTCACGGTCCTTTTGACTTTGGGGAAGAACCAAAAGTGCATGGTGCCAGATCTAGTGAATAAGGTGAGTGAGGACACACCATAATGTTTTTATTGCTGTACCAGAAGTGATGTATGACACCGAGTCTTTCCGTTGTGATCACAAAATATGGTAATGCTGCTGCCGAGTGCCATCAAATAGAAAGGCAGGGATCTTCAATACAGGAAGTGGTGCGTCGAACCTTATTAACTGTGTGACAAGCTTCAACTTGTTTGGTGTAGTTAGTCAGGTGTGAGCTACAGTTGACAGAAGGTGTGTTTTAAAGTGTGCCGTAAATCATCCTCTATCATGACAATGCTCCATGTCACACATCGTCTCTGGTATACAGCAATTTCTGTCAAATAAAAACATTATGGGCCAGCCGACTGGCACGTTGGTTAAGAGTTGGCTTGGGATGCCAGCTCTGAGCAGCAGGACCCCAGTTCGGATCCCACATGCGGGCCACTGACGCTGCGCCCTCTACAGCTAAGATGGGGAACAACAGCTCGACCTGGAGATGGGCTGCCATGAGTCACTGGCATCAGCATAGGCTCCAGTGGGGTTGGCCATCAGCAGGTGTGTGCTTTCCCGAGCTGCTATGAGCCGCCGTGAGCGCAATGATAATACCAATATGAGCCAGTGAGGTGATGTCCTCCACAACTAGACTGAAGAACAAAAGGACAGCAACTTGTTTGTTCCCCTTCCCCCAATTCCCCAGCACTGTTCCCATCCCCCCAATTCCCCAGTAAAAATCTCTAAAAAAACCCAAAAAACATTATGGTGTGTCCTCACCCACCTTATTCATCAGCTCTGGTACCATGAGACTTCTGGCTCTTCCCCAAAGTCAAAATGATTCAGGACGTCGAGGCAGCCACGACAGGGCAACTAAACACATTCATGAAAGAGGACTTTCAGAACTGCTTCAGAAAGTGGCAAGAACAATGGGATAAGTATGTCTGAAGTGAAGGGGAGTATTTTGAGGGGAATTAATGGCAATGTGTCTTTTACCGTAATAAATTGTTTTTATTTAAACATATACTGTATTGTTTGATCATACTTCATATATCTGAAGTGAGGTTGGGCACAGTTTAGCCTTATTCTGACTTTCTATCTTATTGAACTTTGGACATTTTTTAAGTCTGTGAAGTTGAGATAGGAACCATTATGAAAAGCTAAAGTGACTGCTCTGTTTACTTGTGGCTTTTATATAATTTATTCATGTTCTTTTAGGCTAGCAAAATTATTTCCAAGTTATTTTAGTACTTCTAATTAACTAAAGTGAACATCACTGATAAGTGGCAGGGCCCCTCTGAAGGATGAGGATGCCTCATGCTGAAATCAGCACCACTCTGGCAGCAAAGGAAAGACTCTAAATCTATTCTTCTGCACTGATGAGTAACTTTCTGGCTGCTTACCTGCTTTTAGCTTTTGTTCCTGGGAGAAAAGAAATAGTGATTTTTTTCCCCCTAGGTCCTGAATATGTCTTCAACCTATATTTTACTTTTTTATTTTAATTTTTTGTTCGTTTTGTAGTTTTTATTTTATTTATTTATTTATTTTTAAGATTTTTATTGGGGAATTAGGGAGGGGAACAGTGTTGGGGAATTGGGGAAGGGGAACATTGTGTTTTTCCAGGACCCATCAGCTCCAAGTCAAGTTGTTTTCCTTCAATCTTAGTTGTGGAAGGTGCAATCTCAGCTCCAAGTCCAGTCGGCACTTTCAGTCTTAGTTGTGGGTGCGCGTAGTCCACCATCCCATGCAAGAGTTGAACCAGCAGCCTTGTTGCACACTGAGCCATCTGGCCTCCCACTGGCAGTTCACTGCTGCTCAGCTCAAGGTTCCATGTTTAATCTTAGTTGTGGGTGGGCGCAGACCACCATCCCACGTGGGAGTCAAACTGGCAACCTTGCTGGTAAGAGCACACGCTCTCCCCATCTCAGCAGCAGCTCAGCTCAGGTATAGTTCATGGCCCAGGTGGGAATTGAACCAACGACCCTGTTGCTCAGTGCTCGCGCTCTTAACCAACTGAGCCTCTCGGCCAGCCCCATTCAACCTATATTTAAAAATGTTGATTTTCGTAAAACTTGTGGCCTAAAAAGCAACTGCACTTGATATAACTACAAAATAATTAGCTGGTTAGATATTTTCTAGTAAGGAATCCTTATATCTTCATGGTCAGCATTCCACTTACCATATGGGTAACATGTTGAAAGGACATCTGCATGAGTAAAAGTGAGAGAATTATGGTTTGAATTTAAGAAGGATAGCTAACTCATAATTTTTTTTTAATTGGGGACTTGGGGGATGGGAACAGTGCTGGAGAATTGGGGGAAGGGGAACAGACAAGCTGCTGTCATTTTTTGTTCTTCAGTCTAGTTGTGGAGGACGTTGCTTCACTGGCCCAAGTTGGCACCATCATTGCGCTCTTCCCAGGTGAGGCAGACCAGTCGTTGGCTTCTGGACAGCTGCTCACAGTGGCTGCTGGCCGCTCACGCTGGCTGCTGGCTACTCACGGTAGCCCATGGCAACCCACTGCAGCAGGGGCTGCAGCCTACGCCGTTGCTGCCGACTCATGGCAGCCCAGCTCCAAGTTGAGCTGTTGTTCAGCATATTAGCTGTAGAGGGCAGTGTCACTGGCCCTCATATGTGGGCTCCAAACCGGGCCCCTCTGGCATCCCAAGCCAGCTCTTAACCAATGCGCCACTCGGCCAGCCCGCTAAATCATAATTTAATTATAGGTAGATGTGGGAAGCTGAATAACATGGTTTAGGGGCCCAGAAAAGATGCATTTTCTAATGTGTGAATCATAGAATATAACACAAGCCAAAAGGAAAGTATGAACATATTCAATTCACAAATTCCAGATGTGCTTTTTAATTGCAAAAGTTTTTGATATATTCTTTGGTGACTATGTTACTTGTCTATTTTTCCTTCATCAGATTTCTCACTTTAGCCCAAGAAGAATAAGAAGCTTACTGTAAATGCATGATCATTTCTAGAAATTTCACATAATTTATGTGACTTAATTATGTTTCTAATGTTGCTTTTCCCATAGCACTATTTCTCCATTTCTATTTGGACCTAGAGCACCTGCTACTTATCACTAAGAATGATTGCCAGTGAATCTTTTTTAAAAAACAGTTTTAGAAACAATTTTCTTACTGTACACATGAGTAACAAGAAGAAATGGTATGGGGAATAAATTAAGCATATTTTAACTTTTATACACCTGAGGGACAAAAGTCTAAAGAGGTCTTTCTGCGTATACACACACACACACACACACACACACACACACACACACACACACACACATATATATATATATATATATATATATATGCAGAAAATAGAAGAGTAACATCTTTTTATACAATGGCCTGTTAGAAAGGATGTTTAAGTGTAAAGTTGTACATGTCTGTGGCTCTTGAACTTGAAGATTATCATGTATAGATTGGACCCTACCCTATATTAGATATTAAAAATAAATCCTAAATTGGGCTTGCCATGTGGCACATTGATTAAGAGTTGGCTTGGGAGTGCTGGCTCTGAGTAGCAGGGCCCCGGTTCGGATCCCACATGGGGGCCAGTGATGCTGCGCCCTCTACAGCTAAGATGGTGAACAACAGCTCGTCCTGGAGCTGGGCTGCCGTAAGTTGCCGGCGATGGCATAGGCTGCAGTGGGGCTGCAGTGGGCTGCCATGAGCTACCGTGAGTGTCAGCCAGCGTGAGCGGCTGGCAGCTGGCATGAGCTGCTGTGAGCCACTGTGAGTGGCTGTCCAGTGGCCTGCGAGCGACTGCCTCACCTGGGAAGAGCGCAATGATAATACCAACATGGGCCAGTGAAGCGACGTCCTCCACAACTAGACTGAAGAACAAAAGGACAGCAACTTGTCTGTTCACCTTCCCCAATTCCCCAACGCTGTTCCTCTCCCCCAATTCCTCAATAAAATCTTAAAAAAAAAATAAACCGAAACAAAAAAACTTGGGCACTTAAATTGACTTATTTATGTTAAAAATGCAGAGTAAGTGGTGACAACAGTAGTATTAGATCAAAAATTGTCACACACAGTGTTCTAGTGGAGGAAAAGCATACTTTATCTTCTCAGATTACAAAAAATATATAATTCCAGTTTCTTTTCTTGAGTTTGAAATATTCTGTTTTTTACAATAGATACCTAAGAAAAATGGATACCTTCTGCATTGAATCCATGGAGTATCTGATGAAGTTATTTATGTCCATGAACAGGCCTGCTTGTCACTAAAACCCATGTTAGTTAGGATTTGCTATATTTTATTTGCTATGCTAAAATCTTCTGGTATTATAGTATTATAGACTGAACAATGAATTCTGTAGTTTTTCCCCCCCAATAGCTGCTGTACTGCACTTGACTTAAATGCAGCAGATAGTGTCTTGTTTTTCTTAATAATGGTGATCCTTACTAGGCCATCCCATTCCTGAAAATTGATAGGCGGTGGCAGATTCTTAGGTTTTTTTCTTACAATACTGGATTTGACCTTGGGTGGTGGTGTGAAGTTATTCTTTGCGATTTTCATTAGATGTTCCACGCGTACTAACAGCTGTGTATTAATTGAGAGTCTGCAGTATAACTTATTTTCAGGTTTTGCAATCAGTTGGAGAGCAAATTCTCTTTGAAAGATCAGTATAGCTTATCTGAAAAATGGTTGATGCAGCTACAGTTTGAAGACAAATGGAGATCTGATAAGGCAACTTTGCCACACAAACATCAAAGAATGGCAACTCTGTTTTCAACACATCACCCACGATTACTTGAAGTTTCCAGGCCAGAGGTGTGCCCTGAACTTTTGTGAAGTTCAGCTACTAGCCTTGGGTCAAGTTCACAGACGATTACCATTTTTTGCCTTTTAGAGCAACTTAACAGTCCTATTGCCATCTCCAGTTCCAGCTTCAGGCACCACATCAGTTGGTCTAAAGGCAGCCTATTGGATAATTCTGTTAGCAATGAGAGGATTTTTACAAAGTGCGTGCTGCCAGATCCCTGCTGAATACGAAGTCTTCTGGTGCTTTTCAGCTCCCAGCACTGTACTTGCAGCTCCGTCTCTCCTCAGGCAGCAGGCCCACAGGCCAAGGAAGCCAGTGTGGACCAAAGCTGGCTACTCTGAGTCACCGCACCACGTGGGAATCACCACCAGTACCAAACGTACCACTCCCGGCCACGTGGGGGTGGGGGCCACCAGTGAATCTTAATAGTTGTCTTTTCTTTAAACCCTTTCCCCTAAAATTTTAGTCATTAGTTCAAAATCAGAATGTTCTTCCTAAATGGGGCAACTGAGACAAATGAAAACCTATTAGGTTCCCTCTTCCCAAATAAACTCCAGTCCCCATAAGTTTTCAGCATTTTTAAAAAGTCATAATGACTTTGGA
Source organism: Hipposideros armiger (assembly GCF_001890085.2). Lineage (NCBI taxonomy): Eukaryota > Metazoa > Chordata > Mammalia > Chiroptera > Hipposideridae > Hipposideros > Hipposideros armiger. The sequence continues at coordinate 490,043 of NW_017732315.1, forward strand.
GTGTGTGACCTAACACTCATGGGGACAGCTGGCAAGAGTGGGTAACATGTGTTAGTGACAGTGAGGGACGGCTTTGTGCTGCTTACCTGCTTCTGGTGGTGGCAGCAACCCAGAAGGAAGGGCCAGAGGGGAGAAATTCCTGAGCAGTGGTAAACCTGCTACCACTATTCCCTTCTTCCTCTGATAGAGGGGTGGGCAAAGCCTAAGGCAATGACTTTTTTTTTTCATTTTAAATTTCTTTCTTTTTTAAAGCCACTTAATTGAATTAAAAGTGATTGACATACAAAAAGCTGTACATAGTTAATACATAGTATACAACCTGATGAGTTTGGAGTTAGGTATGCATTCATGAAACCATCACCACAATTTATGCCATAAACATATCCATCATCTCCAAAGGCAGGACTCTGGGGAAACTAGCCAGGTTTTGTTTGAAAACCTGACAATAACCTGACTAGGGACAGATACATTTTGCAAGGGGATGTGAGTCCTCTTTAAGAACTACCACAATCTTATTGCCACTAGAACCATAAGTAGTGTCAAATCTGTCTGCTCTAGGGAGTCTGATGTACAATATGACCCAGAAAGGAGTAGTTAAAACATTAAATGAATTATTACAAGGTTTAGCTAATATATAGTGTCAGCAGAAACGTGTAGGAGTAGATTCTAAGGCAAAATACACATATAACTAAGTCAGGAAGAATTCATTGATATGGAGTTGCTTACTAGAGATTCCAGATTTTATGTGTTACTTTGTGCAAATGGAGGTGTTTCTAACAGCTTAATGGGTTGGACTCCTTGGTGACCTGTGTTTAATGAGGATAAGATACCAGACCTTCAACTGGCATGAAGTAAAGAAGGGGATCCAAAGACTTAAGGAGATAGGGAGGTTGGAGAGGGTTTATCATGTGCACACTCATCCCCCCACTATAACTCCTGAGGAGGCCTGGAAGGCACTCCTGTCACTAAGGCACTGAGAAATACATTAGTGAGAAAGCAATACTAAGGCATTGATAAATACATTAGAGAAGTCTGTGGTTGCTTTCCTTTGTGGGAAAGGTATGACAATGCAAGATGCTGCCATTGAAATACTCCCTGATTTCAGTAGAAATGACAGGATCCCAAGTAGCAGAGTTCAAGTGGCAGCACTTAACCATAAAAGACAGGGTGGGTGTGTTTACTGTAAAAAGCAGCAGGGATGTTATCAGTAATGCTTTGGCCTATAGGGAACTTTGGTTGTGGCTAACTGGTCATGACGTCCCTTGGAGTGAAATAGATGAAGAGCCTCGTCTGCGTCTGGTGGCCAAAAACCTGACTTGACTTACCACAATAAAGAGTCATGCCTCTTGCCCAGTTTCCAGACTTGAGCCAGGTCACAAATGTAGAGTCCCTTGATTGAATGGGGGGCTTCTTTCCCTTGAGGAATGATCCTGCAGTATTGCTGCATGAGCACATCATAAATCTTTCTCCAGGGCTTGTTCAAAGGGACCTTTGCCCATTTGCTAAAGTGGCTGTGCACTGGGGAAAAAAAAGGAACATCCAGACCCTTCAGGTATTAATTAACAGACACTGCCTCTGAATTGATGCTAATTACTGGGGATTCAAAATGACACTATGTTTTACAGTGGGGGCTATTGTTGGTAGGTGATATAGATGGAGTCTTAACCTAAGCTAAGGTGGGACCAGTTGGTCCACAGACACATCCTATGCTTATTTCGCCAGTTCCTGAATGTGTAATTGGAATAAACATGTTCATGAGAGCCATCGTGATAGAAAGGCTAACTCTCTCTACCAAAATAGCAAACCAGGCGCAATACAGCATCCCTGTAGGAATTGCAGATATGAGTGCCACCATCAAAGACCTGAAACATGCTGGGGTGCTGATACAGATCACATCTGCATTTAACATATCTGTTTGGCCTTTGCAGAAGTTGGATGGATCTTGAAGAATGACTGGATTATCAGGTTACGAGACAATACCATGAAAGGCTGGGATTCTGTCTTATGGTGTGCAGTATTTACTTTGAATCAGAGATCATTCTATGGTGCTGTCTCCTCCATAACCAGAATCTATCTGGAAATCAAGGGGTGGAAGTGGGAGTGGATCCTTTCACAATTAATACCCAATAACCCACTCACAGGATTTTTGCTTCTTCTTTCAGCTACTTTGAACTCCGCTGGTCTGAAGATCTTTCTTTCTAATGGGGAATACAATAATGGTTCCATTGAATTAGAAGATGAAACTTCATTTGGCTACTTGGGCTTCTTATGTCACTGAACCGGCAGGCAGATAAAAGAATTACTCTACTGGATGATTACTCACTGATCACCATGGGCACATCAAGTTATTGCTACACAATGGAACAAAAAAGAATGATTCTGGAACCAGGGGATTCCTTGGGCTCCTGTAAATACTTCCACAACCAAAGTAAAGGTTATGAAAAACTACAGCAATCAGAAAAGGGCAGGACTATTGAAGATCCTTTTAGAATGAAGCTTCAGATCGCCCTCCTACATAAAAGACCAGAATGATTTAGTGTGGTTAGTGGAAGAAGTCATAGATATCAACTATGGCCTCATGACAAATTACCAAAGTGAGGACTGTAATAGCTTTGCTTATTTCCTCTTCACTTATTGTGTATATATTTATTTGTATATTTAACTATCATATTCTCCTCTCTTCTTCGTCTCTTTATTTTTTCTATAAAAGTTGCTGGAAGTTAACTTTACAATTGTGTCTTTAGGGAGCAGAATATTCAGTGAGTCTGACTGAATTTGAGGAGTAATAATATAGCCAATGACGGATATAAAGACTGTTTAGACTAATATGTCTCCTCTTTTTGGGGGAGAGGGTAAGAATTTCACTTTTATGAAGAATAACTATGCCTTGTTAGGTGGAAACATAGAGTTGTTGTATTGTTGTATGAAAGTTTGTGTGTAGAAACGTGCATGTAAAAGCCAGAGGAATGAACCAATGCCAGTTACTAATTTATTGCTTCTCAGATCTAAATGTACTCTTCTTTGTCCTGTTTTTGAAACTGGACCCTGTAAACATTTCTATTTTGTCAGTTGGCTTGATATTAGCCTTTATCAGTAGAGAGTTCTGGAGGGACATTGCAAGGCCATAGGACAAAGCTACTTCATTTCCTAGTTACAGTGAGCTTTTTTTTGACATGATGGAGGCCTGGTAGTGCTCACTTCAGCAGTCCTCATGGACCAGCTGTGACCTACATCCCTCAGCATATTTCTTTCTCATCCCAGCTGCTCCTACTGGCCAGCTACAACCAACCTGTACCCTAGAGCAAGGTCTTCCATCCCCCAGCAGGACACTCCTGCAGATCAGATCCAGCCTGCTTCCATAGTTTGGCAAGTTTCTCTGCCAGCTATTAAGCCAGTGCTATGAACCAGCTCTGGTGAGCCACCTTCAGCAAACTCCTTTTCCACCTGCAGGCTTCATGTTCCTGTGGTAGCCACACCCTCTTAGCTTAGAAGTGGGACTCTTTTAGGTCTTTGTTCTTTCCTCGTTCACTCTTCCTCAGCCTTAGAGATCGTAACTACTTTTTGTACCTGTGACTTGTGCACCCTTTAAGTCCTCTTTACCCTGTTATTATTTTTATAAATTTTTACATTCATAAACATATATTTATTCTCTTTCTGTATATATTGGCAAAGGCTTAAATATGCATGTCCTATGAGTATAAAAATATGGAACACTTCACACATTTGCTTGTCATCCTTGCACAGGGACCATGCTAATCTTCTCTGTATTGTTCCAACTTTAGTGTAGGTGCTGCCTAAGTGAGCACCCTTTTTTACCCTTTCAGTAGTTAACCTTTTACTAGTTAACAGTTCTTTATATTAAATTTTCCCTGTTCTAAATACTGGTGTGATTTCCGTTTTCATACCGGACTTTGACTGATAGAGAAGAAGTTGAATTCTTGTGCCCAAATTGCAGCTTGAAATGGAATTCCTCAGTCTTCATCCTTTAATGTAAGATTTCAAATTGCTTGACTCCATCATCATAACTGATGTTTATTTCTGTTTTTGATACCTTGTTTTATGTATTTGGCTCTTATGTTTCCTTGACATTTCCTTTATTTACTTTTTAGTCCTTTTATTAAGTTGAACTTCCAATTCCAAAAAGATAATTAGGGGCAGGGACAATGTACTTGTGTTGTTTTTTTATTCAGTGCTTAATTCTTTGTCCTTAACCTAGGATTAACACTGTATAGGTTCAAATAACATCTCAGCCATTTACCAAAAATGTAACTTGGGGCAAGTTATTTAACTTCTAAATCAGTTTCCTCACTGTAAAACACATATAAAAGATTTAGCACAGTGCCTGATGCCTAATAAGTGCTCAATTTATGTTAGTTATATTTCTCCATATTTCCCACCTATCTCCAGCCACTTATCTGCCATGGGACATTTGAGGACATTGAAAAATGTTTTCAGCAAAATTCTGTGGTTTGCTTTAAGCCCAGAAATCTTCTGGGAAAGAATCTGAACTTGGTTCATGTTTGAGTTCTGGCATACACGTATCTGTCTGCAGGGCAGGATTCGAAGGAGAGTTCATAGAACTTCTAAGAGAAAAACATCCTGAATGAAGAAGTCTGACACAGGGGGCTAGACTAAATGACAAGCCCTGGAGCGTGGTGGCAGTAGTAGTTGCAGGTGTGGGGAAAGTCTGTGCTGACCATAGTTTAATTCAGTCCTCTCCAACCCCTTTTAGAGTATCTGTGTGTTTTGGAAAGGAGAGGTACTGAATGGAAGAAAATCCTACACACTCAGGACCTATCAGCTCTGCCGAGCTGTTGGTCCTAGGAAGCAGAAGGTACTCTCCTATTGAATGGGCAAGGGGTGGGGAGCAACTACTGGAGGTTGAGACATGGGTGGTGTTGTCTGGGTAGCTTGGAGGAAGCCAGCAGTCTGAAGCAAGTCAGCTACCATGCAGACAAAAGACTGTGAGCAGCAGAGGAATAACAGAGTTAAAGAATATATGTTTATCTTCTAATACTATACACATAGTGCCTTGTATTACTGTTATTTATGTTTACATGTCCTCATTTCTTCCCCTCCCACTCAATCCTTAAGAAACTAAAATCTGGGGCCGGCCGAGTGGCGCGATGGTTAAGAACTCGCTTGGGATGCCAGAGGGCCCCGGTTCGGATCCCACATATGAGGGCCAGTGACACTGCCCTCTACAGCTAAGATGCTGAACAACAGCTCAACCTGGAGCTGGGCTGCCGTGAGTCGCCGGCGATGGCGTGGGCTGCAGTCTCTGTGGCAGTGGATTGCCATGGGCTACCGTGTGTGGCCAGCAGCCAGCGGGAGCGGCCCTCAAGCCGCAGGGAGCGGCCGTCCAGAAGCCGGCGACTGATCTGCCTCGCCAGAGAAGAGCGCAATGATGGTGCCAACTTGGGCCAGTGAAGCAACATCCTCCACAACTAGACTGAAGAACAAAACGACAGCAACTTGTCTGTTCCCCTCCCGCAATTCCCCAGCACTGTTCCCATCCCCCCAATTCCCCAATTAAAAAAAAAAATCTTTAAAAACAAAAAAAAACAAAAAAACCCCTAAAATCTGGTATATGACCCACCACAATATTGAAACTGAATCTCTTAATGATAAAATCCAATTTTTTTTCCTGTCCTTATCCTGTCTCACCTCTTCAATGTTTTTTGTTTATTTGTTTTGCCTTTCCTTCTTAACCTTCATTCTTTATTTGGCTTATATGATCCTATTCTCTGCTTCTTGTATGACTACATTTTCTTTTGCTTGCTTCTCCCTGTTTGTCTACCACTTAATGGTTGGTGATCACTTAGTTTGCTTCTTGTTCATCCCTGTCTGCCCATCCCCCACTCTATATACTTGCTCTGGGTGATCCCATTTCTTTCATAAGACCCCAACTGTTACCCTAACCCTAACCATATTCTACCATGTCCTAAGGTATTCTTCTGAGTTTCAGTCCATTTACACCTGGATATCTCAAATGTACCTCAAGCCCAATGTTCCAAAGTGAACTTGTCATCCTTTCCTATAAATTTCCTAATCCCGAGTTTTCTATTTTGGTTAATGACTTTAACTTTTACTATACAATTCAAATTAAAAACCTGGGAACCATTTTCTACTTAATTCTCCATCACATTTTCTTTATTGTTCCAAGTAATCCTGCCTAGTTTATTTCCTAAATAGCTCTTAAATCTGCTTCGACATTCTTTCCCTAATCATTTTAAATAGCTCTGGGACTATTCTTCTTATTCTCAGATGACTTGTTGGGGAAACCCCTGATGTTAGTGTCTTTAGGTCTTTCTCGTGGGACCTTCAGATTCCCCAGAGAAGAGTCTTGCATTTTCTGCCTGAGGAGTAGGGGTCCAGCGACTGCCAACGTTCTGGCAGCAGTGTGGGAGATGAGCTAGGGGATTCTCAGCATTTAGTATACATATGGTCATTCAAACTCCCTGTTTTTGCAGGTACCCAAGCCCTTAACTGTGCCTGGCATCCTCCAATCCACAGGTCCTCATATCCTCTCTGAAAAATCAGCCTCCAGACTTCTGCTGTAGCAAGGGAGGGGTAGTTATTCAGCCACATGGAATCTGGGAAGAGATCTAGGGGAGGAATCACTTCTCAAACAGCTTTTACCCAGTCCTTTTCATTTTAGCCACTCTCCTTTATCCCTAGATTCAGAGGTACTTGATGCTGCCAGTTTGCCTTAATGCCTGGACTCCAGGGCATTAAGGAGATAAAGGTGAGGAGGTAAAGATCTTTCAGGGTATATCGCATTTATTCAAAAAGTGTGATAGTGAAAAGAGTGTAAAATATAGCAGGAGTTAGGGATAATTGAGGAGTCAAATGGAGTCTCCTTTCCCCTCAGAATGAGAGATTGTCTCTATGTTGGAAGGCCGAGTAAAAAGACCCAGTGGAGAAAGATAAATCGAGAACACCTGAAAAATAGGGGATAACTGTGGCAATAAGATCCTAAAGGATGTGAGTTCTGGTTCTGTCACTCACTTGTTAGTGACCTTGATTAAAACACAACTTTTCTGAGCCTTTCTTCATAGGTAAAATAGGGATAATGGTGTTGGTCAATTCGGGATGAATAATAAGAGTTACTAAGCAACATGTAGGGCCCAAATGAAATTGATATTATCGGTCAGCACAATTCAGTGAATTTTTTCTTTTCTTTTAAGACTTTTTATTGGGGAATTGGAGAAGGGGAACAGCCAAGTTGTTGTCCTTCAATATTAGTTGTGGAGGGCACAGCTAGCTCAGCTCCAAGTCCAGTCGCCATCCGGCTGCCTGTCAGCAGCTCACGGCACCTCAGCTCAAGGTGCTCTGTTCGATCTTAGTTGCAGGTGGACGTAGCCCACCATCCCATGCGGGAGTTGAACTGGAAACCTTGCTGTTAGGAGCTTGTGTTCTCACCAGCTGAGCTATCCTGCCACCTGTTGGCAGCTGAATAGCAGCTCAGCTTGGGCGCAGCATCACTGGCCCATGTGGGAATCAAACTGGCGACCCTGTTTCTCAGAGCTTGTGCTCTTTACCAACTGAGCCACTCAGCCACACCCTCAGTGAATTTTCTTTAGCAATGTTTTACTTCCTAGCTGAAAACTGTAAAGTACTGTGTCAGTTTTAAGTATCATTATTATTTGACACCTTGGCTTCCTTATCTTCCTACAACTTCCTTTATCAGTTTCCAGTCCCAGCTCAGGCCCATATGTGGATTTTTTTTTCTATTCTTAATACCCAGACTGTCTTAAACAACCTAGTATCCTTCACTATATTTAACTTAATAATGCCTCACAAATACTTTATTTGTATTTTTTTTTAAGTGGCAAATATACCAGAAAACACAAAATGTATCCTCATGGTCTATCAAAAAAAGAAGAAAAAAATATCAACCTGGTACTCTAAGCTACAGGATACAGGATAGGTGTTAATAAATATTCATTGTATCAATTTTTAGGAACAATAGGGCAGAAGCACTTTATTCAGGGGAATTTTTCTTTTCTTTCTGAATCGAGGCCACTAAAAATTCATGACCAGATTATTGGAATAGCTACCTAAGAGGTTTCCATGTCTTCCATTTCTCTCCTTCAGATAGATTCTTCACATCACAGCCAGATCATTCATTCATTCATTCATGAAATATGTACTGAGGATTTATTATGTGATAAGTGCAAACCACAGACTAATTTGGGCAAAGATGTGAAAAAAATAGGTTGCATTCAGTGTTATATAGATGTATAACAACCTTCACTGTTTCAGTTCCCCATTGCCCATATTCAACTTCAAATTCCTTAACCTGGTATTTAAGGCTATCTATAATTTGTCTTTAAAATACCTTTCTAATCTCTATTTACCATTTTTATAACCAAACAGATATATTTTTATCAGTTACATGAAAATGTTTTGTACTTTCCAGCTTTTGGGGTTTTGCTGAAGTTGTTCAACACGATTAAAATTCCCTCCCTAAGCCTTTGGCCTATTTGAATCCGACTCATTCTCCATGATCTAGATGAAATAAGACTATTCAGTAGAGCTTCCTCTCACAATTTCTACTCACCGTGATTTTTCTCCTGATTCCCAAAATAGTTACTGCTTCTTCAAGTCACCTGACAATCCTCTGAAGCTATTACTTTTTTGTATTATTCTATTATTTTACTGTTATTTAGCTTTTCATATGTATCATCTTATCTCACTAACTAGATGGTAAGCTACCAGGGGTGAGATTGTTTCTTGTTTAATGGTATTTTGGAAAAGATCTAGCAATCACTAGGATCACAAAATAAATGATAACAAAATATTTAGATCTTTTAAAATGATTGGTAAAGAAGACCCATACATATGAAGAGATATACTATATTTATGAAGACTCAATTATAAAGATACTAGTCCCCAAATTAATCTATAAATTCAATGTAATTCCAAGAAAAATCTCTGCAGGGCAGAGGGTAAATTATAGTGAAGAAAATAGACATACATGATCCTCGCTCTCATGGAGTTTACAGTCAGCTGGGCACAAATACAACTTGTTATAAATAACACGAAGGTGTAGAAGACTGAGCCAAGTGAGAAAAACACGAAAGATCTAATTTAGACTAGGGGCAGGGGATCAGTGAATTCTACCCCAAACCACACAAAGTGTTTTGTTTCCTAGGATGCAAGCTGCTAAACCCTCCAGAACTCTAGGAGGGCGCAGCCACCTTGGAGGTGAGATCTTGGCCTCCCACTTGTCCAGTCAGGGGTTGGTGCGACTTTGCTGGGCTCTGGAGGGGACCGCCGACTGCATTCTACATCGTTGTGGCGTGAGAACAGTTTTCATCACTTGAGCATTCCGATATTTTTCCTAGTGTCTTCTTAGCATCTTTCTGGCAGATCCTCTGCTTGCTGTGCCGGTCTCCTGTCCCGTCAATGAACCCACAGGAGCCTGATTTTGAGTTTTCTCTCTCCTTGTGCCCCACAAGCCTAGAACTTCACGGAGGTGGATCCAAGGATGGCTCGCGGCCCGGCTGTTTCACTTGGCCACACATTCCACCCCTCTCTGGCCGGGCGGCAGGTGGGTTGGAGGTGTGCGGGCTGGCAAGGGTGCCCGGCGCTCCTCGCCCCTAGGTGGCCATCGGCCGCGAGCGAGCGCTCAGCGCGCGTCCTGGGCTGTCTGCGCCTGGCGCGCGCCACCGGCCCGCGCTCGCCCCCGTCTCTTCTCGCGCTCCCGGAGGTCCGGACAGCGCGCGCCGCCTCACCGTAGTCCTTAGGCCGCCCCCGTCGGCCTTCGCGGCGCGCGCACCAGACCGGCCCAGCCACCCCACTCGGGCTGGCTGGCTGGCGAGTTTCCTCGCCCCGCCCCCCGGCGCCACAGCTGGGCGCTTGCGCGGGGCGCGTGGCCGTGGCCGGGTTCGCCGCCGCAGCGGGTGCCGCCGCGGCCGCCGCCGCCTCCGCCTCAGTCAGTCAGTCCCCAGCAATGGCGGAAGGAGGTGAGCGAGAGGAGCTGCTCTCGCCGCCGCCAGTCTCTCCGGCCAAGCGCCTGTGCTCGTGGCCCAGCCCGCGGGCTCACCACCCTCGCGGTTCGCCCGGGGCGGCCAGCGGTGGGGTGGGGGGCGTCGGCGGCAGCTGCCTGCCTCCCGGGGCCCGCCCTCACCTGCAGCCCGAGTCCTTGCTGGACTGCGCCGCCAAGACAGTGGCGGAAAAGTGGGCGTACGAGCGGGTGGAGGACCGCTTCGAGCGGATCCCGGAGCCCGTGCAGCGCCGCATCGTTTACTGGTCCTTCCCGCGGAATGAGCGGGAGATCTGCATGTACTCCAGCTTCCAGTACCGGGGCGGCCCCAGCGCCGGCGCGGCTGGCAGCGCCGCGGGGGCTTCGCCGGCCGAGGAGGGGCCGCCGCCACCCCCCGGGGCCGCCGCTCCGGCCGGCTCCGCCCCCGGGGCTGCCGCGGCGGGGGCGTCCCCCGGGCTGGGCGCAGGGGCCGGAGCAGCTGGCGAGGGGCTGCCGTTCCGCCGGGGCATCCGTCTGCTGGACAGCGGCTCTGTGGAGAACGTGCTGCAAGTGGGTAGGTGCTCGCCCGGCTCCTCTGGTTTTCGGCCTCTTCTTCCGCAGGTGCCTTCTCTCTGCACGAGCCCTGGGCCGAGACCCCAGCTTTCTACCCAACTCCCGTTCCCCTGCCGAAGGACAAACTAGTCACTTAAAAAGTTTTCTCAACATTTCATTCAGGTCTACTGCTGCTCTTTACCCCTGTGGCCCTCTACCCCCATTTCTTTTTGTTTGAAGAGTGAATCGGTCTATTTTGTTACTCTTCATTCTATACCCCACATCAAAGGCAGAAAGGATGGGGAGGAATGCCTTTTTGGATGTAATAATTTCGGGAATGCGTTTTTCTAATTTAAGTTTAGAGAGGAGAGAATTGTTAGTGAATCTGGAGCAAGCAGTCATATAGGGAATGACTGAGGGACAGACTGTCAATGACAATCTGTAGCAGATTGACGCTGGATATAATTAACTTTAAAATTGGAGAAAATCAACAAAATACAGTGCATTTCAGACAATTTAAATTTCCTGCTTTAATATTTTTTCCCTTGGATCAGTGATACTTGGGAATCTAGGCTGCGGACTTAACAATACCCGAAGATGGAAATGTGACAGCTTCTCTTCTCCACACCCCCACCCAAGGAAAAAAAAGCTACACAATCTGGAGTGGGGGTGGGGTCTGTCTTCCTTGTCACACAGGGTAAATCAAAAGCTGGTCATGTTGGGTTTTTCAAATGCTTCTCATTTAGCAAGTCTTTGTATTTGCTTTTGTTTTATATTTATTGGAAAATGAAAAATGATTTTTTTTTTTTGCTTTTACTCCTTGGAGATCCTAGTCAGTTTGTTAATCTTATTAAATATACAAATACAGCAGTTCTGATTTGTGGAATGGTTACGGACAAGGAAAATTAAGCACTAATTTTTTTCTTTTTGGATTATTATAGCATTCTGGAAGTGCACATCTTTATGCATTTTATTGTGCAGTATATGCTCATATTTATTGAAAAAATACTGATTTTTGAAAGGCGTTAGAGGTTTTTAGAATTAAACAAGCACAGGAACACACATACACCCGCACTCCAAACATCTAGCCCTCTTATCCTCAGGTAAAACTAACCTATTTGAAATTTTTTTTTCTCTTGAAGAGTAGTACATTGGGTTTTTTCACATAAAGTAATCTGGTTGTTGAGAATCTTTGAATCCTGTGTTTCTGCTTAACACAACAGTACACCACATTTAATTTGCAAATATGAAATGTGAGGTTATCTAAATTTACCGTGTCAAATACAGTGACAGTGGATTAAGAAAGTTTTGTTTATTTGTAAAAGGCTAGGCCTTTGTGTGTATTTTTGAAAGAATGAATTAAATAATCATATAATTAAGATCTACGACTTTAACACTGACATACTGAAAACATGAAAATGAATATAGGCGTTTATTAGTCTGTAAACTTTATTATTTGTCTGAGGTTAACTCAGTTAACTTAAGCTTCTTGTTTAAAATATTTTAAATTGAAAAGTGTCAATTTAAGTGGTTATTTTATAGTAAGAGAAGGATTTGAAAGACTGCAAACTTGAGGGGGGAAACGAGGAACAGGAAGAGTTTTAAAGAAGTATATATTTTAAAAGTGACTTATAACATCAAATTCTAAATGAAGTCAGATTTTGTGGGGATCCAGGTCATGTTTAAATCAGATATTTTTCTTTCATAATGTGATAATCAGCATGCTTGTTGGGGGTGATGAGCTCTTGTATGATAGCTTCAGTGACTGGAGAAAAGACATACAAGTTTCTCACTTTGGATTTCATAGATGAAAGTAGGAGAATGAATTAATCACTTTTAGGTATGTAATGTTATTTGGGAACCATGAGCTGTGTAATCTTAATTTTTCTAACCTTATTTTATGCTAATGAGTGTGGAAGAGAAGTATATTCCGTATCATTATTAGTTCTGTATCTTGGCATGAACCACTTTGTAATATGTGAAATTTAGAGACTCATCCCTCATCCCTTAAACTTAAAATGTGAGTATGTGACTTAATCTAGAAGATAGGTTTTATAAAAGTATTGCCAAAAGATGAGTGAGAAAGTAATTTGTATATGGCAAGATAGTAATCAAGTTCTTCAGTTTATATTCTTCACTTCAGACTCAATTTAATTACTAAGAGATGCTAATTGAAATTTCTACATATTTCTTTCCTGTTTCTAAGCTATAGTTATAACCTCAGAATTGGGAAGTTAGTGAAGCCTGATGTTTTTAAAGAAAAGATTCATAAGGGGATTTAAATGAAGAAAGCAAAAATAACTTAAAATAAAAATAAATAAATACATTAAAAAAAAGAAAACTGCATAACACAAAACAAAAATTTTGAAGGAAAATAAATTAGATAACACCAACAAAAAACTTGTACAAAAAGTAGGTATATTAAATTCAGTAACTTCTGATTATTTTCCACATGGAATCTGGTAATGGGAAATCATGGACTGGCTGAAAAGCAAGTGCTCTGTAGAAAACATCAGATTTTGAATCAACTAAAACTTTCCCAGCTTGATGTAAACACATGGGAGAACTACAGGTTGTTAAGCTCAAAGGATACATTTCTTTTACATAACAGTACTGAATCAGAAGTATTGTTCCTTTTGTTTGTTTGTTTGTTTGTTTGTTTTAGCTGAGCCATCCTGCTGCCTGTTGGCAGCTCAGTGGCAGCTCAGCTCGGGCTGGGAATCGAACCAGCAACCCTGTTGCTCAGAGCTCACACTCTTGAGCGAGCTCTTAACCAACTGAGCCATGCGGCCGGCAGAAGTATTGTTCCTTTTAAAAGGGGAAAATTGTAATTTAGACTTTTCGTGGACATCTATAAGTTTGAAGGTATGTGAATAGACTTAGAGTGTGGGCTCTCAATATTACGAAGGTAAGAGAGTGAGATGTGTTAAGCATCTGTATTTTTAACCTGTTTAAGAAGTCCGTGAAAATAGCAGTAGTATAAACCTTGGGAAAATACTTATTCAGGAGTCTGCAGATGGCATAAGAATGGAACAACTATAATTTACTAATAATTTTGAGATGTGGACCCTTTTTCGCTATCCATCATATTTTAAATAATTTCTCTTTGTTTGATAAAACTTAAAGAAGGTTTACACCTTCTCAGGGGAATCTGAATTGATTGAGGGAAAAGAAGCATTAACAGTTTTTCTCTCTTAAATGAAGAAATATTATATTTATTCGAATATTTTGATTTTTTAAAATTGGGTAAAGGCATGCAGGGGCCTTCTGTGCTGGTACATCCTAATTATATAATATTTATCCAGCAATTTTCATAGATGCTGATAGTTGATTTCAACAAAACCCTGTATTTTTAGTCTACACATTTTCTAATAAGCACATAATTTGTCCTTGGAGAGTTTTCAAGGCTAGAGCCACAATGCTAGGTACTACCTTATGTGGAAGAAGTGTAATTACAAAGTCAATAATAAAAAAAAGGTCCATTTCAGGAAGTTATCCATAGCTTAAACATCAAGTAGTAAGTTTATCATTACGGACACTGTATATTATCAATGAATGTCTGAAATTTTTCTGTGGTACAGCTTTTGTGAAATGCAGCAGTAGCAAGTATTACAGTTGTTGATTTTTATATATAATTTGTTTTGATCTGTATTATTTGGGGGAACAAAATATATCCTCAGCTAAAAGTCTTTATAGCACTGTGGATAAGTTACAATAGATATAAAGTCATAATAAAATTTCATGTGGGGAAAAATTACTTAATTTATATGTAAGATATTCGAGCACAGAGGCAGGGATACCTTTGAGGGATAAGTGGTAGCATTTGTTAGAGTAGAAACTTAACCAAGTTTTAAAATGACATTGCTGGGCCGGCTGAGTGGCGCGTTGGTTAAGAGCTGGCTTGGGACGCCGGCTCTGAGCAGCAGGGCCCCTGTTCGGATCCCACATGAAGGCCAGTGACACCGTGTCCTCTACAGCTAAGATGGTGAACAACAGCTCGACCTGGAGCTGGGCTGCAGTGGGGCTGGCCGGCAGCTGGTGTGAGCTGCCAAGAGCCACCATAAGCGGCCGTCCAGAGGCCGGCGACTGACCTGCCTCACCCGGAAAGAGTGCAATGATGATACCAACATGGGCCAGTGAAGCGATGTCCTCCACACTAGACTAAAGAACAAAAAGACAGCAACTTGTTTGTTCCCCTTCCCCGATTCCCCAGTAAAATCTTAAAAAAAAAAAATCACATTGCTTTTTTCTTCTTAAGATTTTATTGGGGAATTGGAAAAGGGGAACAGTGTTGGGGTATTGGGGAAGGGGAATAGCCAAGTTGTTGTCCATCAGTCTTAGATATGGAGGGCGCAGCTAGCTTAACTCCAAGTTTTGTCGCCATCCGGTCACCCGTCGTCAGCTCGTGGCTGCTCTGCTCAAGGTTCTGTGTTCAGTCTTTGTTGTGGGTGGGCATAGCCGACTATCCCATGCCGTACTGGAAACAGAAACCTTGTTGCTAAGAGTGCACTACCACACAGCTCACTGACCCATGTGGGAATCGCACCAGGGACCCTGTAGCTCAGAGCTTGCACTCTTAACCAACTAAGCCATTCGGCCGGCCCATACCCTCCCCCTCTTTTTTTTTAAGCAATGAGTTCGCTCCCTCCCCATCCCTGCCAACACATCATACACAATCTTAATATTCAATAAATGGTGAATGCTAAGAATGGACATCACAGTGTTATAAAACTAAAAAAGAAAAAGATAAACCTGAATTTTCAGTATGAGAGTAGTATTAGAAGTTATGGGGAAAACTCCAAACTTGTGCATGTAATAAACTGATAGCATTAAGTAGTGTGTGTTACAAAGTGTGTATCTTCTATGTTGACTGCCTTTTTTATGGTAAAAACGATGATTTAGGAATTTCTTCAAATGAAAGCTTTAGATGAACTATTATTGAAGGTGACTTTCTCAAGGATAGAGCTTTAGATTTTAAAGATAATGCATAAACTAAAGCTAATAGATGTTATTTTAGAGGTTATCTACTTTAGGAATTTATTTTAGAGGTTATCCACTTTAGGAATTTAAAAATGTTTTGCAAAGTCTACATTTGGAGGTGAAAGGAATGAGTACAAAGTCTAAATTTTGAAGTGAAAGAGATGAAAATTTATGCCTGTGTGAAACAATTTCATTTTTCTTGTTTCAACAATGGCTATTAAAAATCAAGACATTGGGCCGGCCGAGTGGCTCAGTTGGTTAAGAGCTCGCTCAAGAGTTTGAGCTCTGAGCAACAGCGGTTCGAGACCAGCCCGAGCTGAGCAGCCGCTGAGCTGCCAATAGGTAGCAGGATGGCTCAGCTAAAAA
>NW_017732315.1:506668-519720 GCF_001890085.2 Hipposideros armiger
TACCTGTTGGCAGCTCAGCGGCTGCTCAGCTCGGGCTGGACTCGAACCGCTGTTGCTCAGAGCTCAAACTCTTGAGCGAGCTCTTAACCAACTAAGCCACTCGGCCGGCCCCCTGTATTAGTTTTTTATGGCTGCTATAACTAAGCCCCACAAACTGGGTGGCTTAAAACAACAGAAATTTATTGTGTCATGGTTCTGGAGGCTGGAAATTTGAAATCAAGGTATCTGCAGGACCATGCTCCCTCTGAAACCTAAAGGGAAGTGTTTCTTGCCTCTTCCTGGCATCTGGTGGTTTGCTTCAGTCTTTGGCATTCCTTGGCATGCAACTGCATAACTCCAATATTTGCCTTCCTTGTCATATGGCATTCTTCCTGTGTGCCTCTGTCTTCACATGGCCATTTTATAAAGACAGCAGTCAGATTGGATTAGGGGCCCACCCTACTCCAGTATGACCTCATTTTAACTAACTACATGTGCAATGACCCTATTTCCAGATAAGGTCATGGTCTGAGGTACTGGGGATTAGGACTTCAACATACCATTTTTGAAGGGACATAACTCATAACATCTTTTCATACTTGTTTCTTGTTGCATAACAGAAATTCATGTGAATTTTAAACTTTTTACATTGGATATGGCTTAAATTTAGAAATCACAATATTCATTTGATTAGATAAGCATTATTTTAATTTAATTGATTCCATATGCATGATTAATTATTAATATTTTTTAATACATTGAGAATTTTTTGACCAATAAGTGGTTATTTAAAGTTAAATCTGTCATTACTCTTTATTAAAAATGATGACTATGCAATTCAGCACTCAGGGAATACATGCATGGATGAACAGATTACTAGGTTTTTTTTCATGCTTACCATTTATAAATCATCTTTAGAAATAGGTAATCCTGAAAGCATATGAACCATGTCTTATGATGTTTTCAAACCCGAAATTACATGGTTTAGAATTAGAGTTTGATATAAGAAATAGATTATAATTCACTCCAGATTACTTTCATGTAAATTTTCTACCCTGTGGTTTATTTATAGGCTATTTCTTTCCTGATATAGACAACATGGCTCTTGGCTACTTTTCACCCATTATGGTGCTGGTATGTCAAGGAAGTCACACTCATTATAATATTAACATTATCATTATATTATCATATACTAAATTACTTTGATAACTTTTCATGATCATACTCGTATATAGCCAACTGATTAATTTTTGGTTTTAAGTATTTAGAAAAATTGTTCTCCCCCTTAGAATGTATAATGTGATATACCCTAAGTTGGTACGCAGTAAATGTTTATTGAATGAATGAATAAATTTTTACATAACATTTTTATATTTATGTAGTATGCACATGTTATTTTATTGATTTATATGTCACTGGAGCCTAGGAGATATACTGGCATTTTGTAATTTCTGGATGTTTCTGACTTTTAAAACATTGCATAGATAAAATTAAAAAACCGTGAAGCTTATTATTAATGAGTTCTTGATTCCTTCATTGAACATTTAGTCACTTGTTTAGTGCAAGGCTCAGTAGATAATTGTTTGTTTGTTTTGGTATCTTGGTATCCAAAATACTTGGTGTTTTCCTACCATAGTATACAAACCCAGGTTGGACACTTAAATCTGAACTTCTAAGGACTACATTATATTGCCGTCTTTATGTTGGTGGGAGGTTAGAAACTGAGTGGGTACTTGACTCTTAAGAGATTCCCTGAAACCTGTTTTTGGAAGGTTTTATTATATGTATGATAACATGTTTTTTGGTCATTTGCTTGTTTCTTATTATAATGGAGTGATGAATGTGGTATGTAGGGTGGTATAAAGTTGTTACCTTTAAAAACAGACTATTGAATCAAAAGATGAGGTACCCTTCTGTGGTAGTTTTCTTACACTAATACATTAAGAACAGTTGTTTGTATACTTATTATCATTTAGTCCTTAGGGAAATGCAAATTAAAACCCAATAAGTAGAATGGCTACAAATAAAAGACTTACTATACCAAGTGGTAGCAAGGCGGGTCGATCAACTAGAACTCTTACATTGTTGCTGGGAATGCAAAATGATACAGACACTTTGGAAAACAGTTGTTTATAAAGTTAATCATACACTTAATCATGAGATTCAGCAACCCTATTCCTATTTAATTTAGAGAATTGAAAACATGTTTATATAAAGACTTGTACTTAAATATTCAGAGCAGTTTTATCCAGAATAGACCTAAACTTGAAACAACCCAAATGCCTATCAAATGGGTGAATAGATAAACACATTGTTGTACATCCATACCATGCAATAAAAAAGAACAAACTACTGATAGTTAAGTGATGTGGATGAACCTCAAAAGCATTGTGCTAAATAAAAGAAGCCAAACCAAAAAGAGTACATACAAAACAATTCCATGTATGAAATTTTAGAAAGCCCAAAGCTATAGTGACAGAAAGTAGATCAGTGGTTGCTAGGGGAGAGGGAAGTGGAACATAAGGAAACTTTTTTGGGTGATGGAAATGTTCTATATCATGATTATGGTAGTGGTTACGTGACTATTCATTTGTCAAAACTTATTGAATTGTACACTTAAAATTGGTAAATTTCATTGAATATAATTGTAGTTTAAAAATTTGATTTTAAAGGAAAGAATAGTGAGTTCCAATCTTGGTTTTACATTAAAATCACCTGGGGAGATTTTTTTTTAAAAGAATGCCCAGGACTCATCCCAAATTAATTCAGAATCTGTTGAGAATGAGGACTGAATTTCAGAATGTTAAAAAAGCTCCTAAGTAGTTTTATGTGCAGCCAAGTTTGGAAAAAACACTGCTCTAGAAAATGATCACCTTTATTAGTGTTATCAACATTTTAAAACTTGTAGGCAATCAAAACATTATGTAATACTTATTACATACCGTATTTGCTGGCGTATAAGACGATTTTTTGGCCCTGAAAAATATGCCTCCAAGTGGGGGGTCGTCTTATACGCCAGGTACACTTCAGATAGACTGCCCATAGTGCTTGCCCCGTGCCATAGTGGCCTCCCGATGCCCGCCCACTTCATTCCACATACCGTTCAGGCATCAGCAGCGCTGCTGGGTGTATGGTCGGCTGTGTGTGATTTTGCGAGTGTGGTAAATTCGGGTTACCGTATATTTCTTTACATATGCATTGAAGATTCGCGATTTTGCGCTATCATGGTGCCTGTTAGAATGTTGAAGAGCTCGCACTTGCACACTAGTGAGGTCCCAGGGAGATGCTGATGCAAGGGTGGACCAGACTGCTATAGTGACAGGGCGGGCAAACAGGGAGCAGGGACCAATCAAATCAGGCTTTGTATACAGCCAACAGCCAACCACAATACTGCACCATTGTACAGTACAGCATAGAAAATGTCGACCAGTCAAACCCCTATCATCCCTATCATGGCACCAGCCAAAAGAAAGAAGTATGATGCAAATTTTAAACTGAAAGTTATAAACTTTGCTAATGAAAATAATAATTGTGCTGCTGCAAGACAATATGGAGTAACAGAAAAGATGGTTCGGGACTGGAAATCAAATGAGAAAGCATTAAAGAGTATGCCAAGGGGTAAGTGTGCATTAAGAAGAGGCACCCCACACTGGCCAGAACTTGAAAAACATGTAGCAGACATGGTGGCTCAACATCGCCAAAACGGTTATGTGGTGACACGAAATACAATACGCTTGTTTGCACTTCAGTGGGCCAAATCAAATCTGATATTGTTTTACCTTTTATTTGGTGTGTGGAAGGTGTGCGGAAGAGGGGGTAGTCTTATACGGCGAGTATATAACAAACTCTGTATTTTGAGTGGAAATGTTAGGGGGTCGTCTTATACGCCCAGTCGTCTTATACACCGGCAAATACAGTAGATGCTGTGGACCATGTCAACTTTCTTTTCTACTTCAATCTATTCTCTTTTACCTATCTTTAGATTTATTAATGGGTCTCAAGGAAAATTTTTCTTTTACCATTTAAAGAATGTCTGTTTTGGGAAGGTCTTTTGCAAGAGTATACAAATTCTTGTCATTGTCACCATCAAAATACACTTGTATAGATGTGATGCCAACATATTTTATTCATGTTTGTTCACTCATTCATTTATAAAACTATATTTAATATTTTGTAATGCTCTGAGCAAAATAGAACATAATTTCTATATTTGAAGAGTACACAGCTTGGTATAGAATATACATATAAAATAGCATTTAACATCATATTTTATAATAATACAGGTAGTTACTGTGAAAGCAAAGAATAGGGAGTGATTAACTGGAGAAATGGGAACAGCTGAATATATTGCTCTATTTTAATATAGTTGCAATGATAAGAAATATTAAAATTATGCCTAATATTACAAAAAGATTGAAAACACTATTTTATTGCTTACAAGTTAGATTAACCCTTCATGAAATTCCTTTTGTATTGACATTTCTATGCCCTGTAATACTCTAGTCCATAGATGATTCAAAGGAGTAACATTGGCAGGCAGGAAGATGACAAAAATATTACCAGATATTAATCTTTTTTTCTCAGAATAAATTTTACAGATTTCTGTTTTTAGAATAGCTTTGTTATCTTTTATAATTCTTTTTTTTCTTTTAAAAAATATTGTTGCTTCTTTTAGATACAAATATATGATAGAGCTAATCAGCAAAATAGATTTTGGTCTATCCAGTCATTATCTTGTGGTCTGTAAGCAACAGGAAGATGTATTATGTCTTTGAAAGCCTCGGAGATAATTACATTTTTCTCCTATTCATTCGTGGTTTTATTGAATGGAAGTCTGCAGCATTAATACATTCAGGAAAAGCCAGCCTGTTTTTGTTTTGCTTAAGTATATCAACACCTGTTAATTGTCACATGACTGGCATGCATCACCAACACACATTGATGTTAGCAATACAAAACCCTTCCCCGTGTAATATTGGGTTGTCGGGAAAGTCATGACGTATTTTTTCTGTTTTTCGTTGCAAAAATGTGTCATGACTTTTCCGACAGCCCAATAGTTCTGTATGGTGAAAAAATAATCTTGCTAATTTTTTCTCTTACTCAGTATTATATTATTGTACTCCACGGCCATATATATTTGCATATATCTACCATATATATTATCACATATAATATATAATATAATATTGGGTTGTCGGAAAAGTCATGATGCATTTTGCAACAAAAAACATTGAAAAAAATACATCATGACTTTTCCAACAACCCAATATTATATTATCACATATATGCAGGAACTGTGAAGCTACCAGAAGTAGCTTCAGACTTCTGACTTCTTACTATATCTCAGTTTCCTCAACTGTAAATGGGCAGAATGATGGTAAAAATGTAGTTTTGAGGATAAATTAATTAGTATGTAAAGTATTTAGAAAAGAGCCAAGCAATTATTAGGTGCTATG
This sequence comes from Hipposideros armiger, assembly GCF_001890085.2. Taxonomy (NCBI): domain Eukaryota; kingdom Metazoa; phylum Chordata; class Mammalia; order Chiroptera; family Hipposideridae; genus Hipposideros; species Hipposideros armiger. The sequence continues at coordinate 512,104 of NW_017732315.1, forward strand.
TAAATATTCGCTATTATTATTATACCGAAATTGTTGAGAGTATTCTGTATGTGTTACCTTTCTGTCTTCAACCTTCTCCCTACCTCTGAAGCCTTTTCAATTTGTCTTGTGCTTTCACTCACTATATTAAAATTGATCTCTTAAAAGTCGCCAGTGACCTCACGATTGCCAAACACAATATCTGTTTTCCAGTTCTCATCCTTCATGATCTCTGTAGAGAATTTTCTGTAGTCTACTACTGCATCTTCTTCTTGAAATTCTTCCTAGATTTTTGTTTTACTTCACCATTCTGGTTCTCTTTCTGACTTCCTTCATTATTCTCTTATGCCATGAAAGTGGGATATACCTTCTTGCCCCAAGCTTTCTAATTTAGCAATCTTATTTATTTTGTAACTTCAATCACTGTTTTATGAATGTAAGGTAGCATTATATAGTGTAGTGGTTTAAATTATGTTTAAAGCCACTTTACTCATTTTCAAGTGAAATCTTAGATGGTATTCAGTTTTTGCAGTAGGAAAATTTGAGCTGTATTAGGGATTGAGGTGGGGTCCAGGACTCTTTATCAGCTTGGCCAACTTTTTCCCTTTCAATCCCTGATATACTTCCAAATAATCTTATCTTAGAATTTGGAGTCAGGAGATATGCCTTAATTTCTCGTCTGTAAAAATATCAGGATTTTTGTGAGATTCTAAATAAACTAATATATGAGAACATTCTTTAAAAATGTCACTGTGCAAATAATATGACTGTTAAGACTGCATTGTTGTTTCTACTTCTGGAATTCAAGATCAGCATGTTTAGGGGCCGGCCGAGTGGCTCAGTTGGTTAAGAGCTTGCTCAAGAGTGCAAGCTCTGAGCAACAGTGGTTCGATGCCTGGCCCGAGCTGAGCTGCCGCTGAGCTGCCAACAGGTGGCAGGATGGCTCAGCTAAAAACAAAAAACAACAGCAACAAGATCAGCATGTTTATTTATTTGCCTGCTGGATATTTCTAAATGGATACCCTACTAGCCACTCAAAATCAACATGTCTGGTAAGGGATTAATGTCCAGAATATTGGATTGTTGGAAAAGTCATGACTCATTTTTGCAACAAAAAACATAGAAAAAATATGTTATGACTTTTCCGACAACCCAATATATAAAGAACTCCTACAACTCAACAACAAATAACCTGATTAAAAAATGGACAAAGGACTTGAATAAACACTTCTACAAAGAAGATATGCAAATGGACAATAAGCACATGTGAAGATGCTCAACATCACTAATCATTGGGGAAGTGCAAGTCAAAATTACAATGGGAGATTTCCAGTCAAGATAGCAGAATAGGTAAACACTGTGCTTTCCTTCTTTCACAATCACGTCAAAATTACAACTAAACTACAGAACAACCATCCTTGAGAATCGCCTGAAGTCTCGCTGAACTGAAGCCCTACAATAAGAACATACAGAAGAAGCCACCTCCAAACTGGTAAGAGGAGGAAAGACGCAGAACGGACTGGTCATACATCTGCATATGACCATTAGAAATTTGGATAGATATCTCAGCTGCAGAGGTTCCCCCCGGAGGAGTGAAGAGTCCCAGTTCCACAACAGGCTTCCCAGCCCAGGGTTCCAGTGCGGGGGAGAGAAGTCCCCACAACTTCTGGGCGTGAAAACCAGCAGAGATTGTGGCTGAGTGAGACAGGGCAGCTGCAGTCCCAGGTGCTTCTCTCAAAGGGCCTGCACGTGGCCTTACTTGCTAATGGACTCACTGGCTTTGAGCTCCAGCGTTGGGGCAGCAGCACAAAAGGCATCAAAGACGTACGGGGAGGAACTGAATTGTCTGGCTGCAGGGCGAGGGCTGGAGGGGCAGCTTTCTTCTGGACAGAGGAGCTGCCAAAAGCCATTGTTTCTTTGTTGAATCCTCCCCTCTACCAGTGTACAGATGCAGGTGGCTGCCATATCTGAGTCTCCATCAGCCTGGCTAACTCCATTCATTTGCCCTGTCCTAGAGATTCCCTGAGACCCCACCTCACCTCACCCAACTTTCAGGATCACCCAAGCCGCTCCCAATGGATTTTCTGTATAAAGGGCCTACCTTGGCTTATGCTGCAGACTTTCCTAAAATCTCTCAAAGGTTCACAAAACCCAAACAAGCAGCACCTGCCTTTGTGTCCCCAACCTCTGGCTGAGCAGCCCTGAGTCCAGCAGTAGTGACAGCTGACCTCAGTTCATGGCTTGGCCTTTTGAGACACTTCCAAGCCCAGCATGGGTGGTGGCCATCTGCAGATTGCTTTGTGGCTCATGCCAGATGGTCCTGGGCAGGGCACAGGCTGTGGCTTAACTTGGACTGTGGTCGGGCCCCTCCCAGGAGGCCCTGGGGCCCAGTTGCCAGCTTTGGACTCAGCTGGAACATCACCCAGCTGCCTCCAGGGATGACACACCCAAAGGGCACAGTAGGCGCACACCAGAGTCCTGCTAAAGTGAATCCTCTTCTGTAGGGTCAGCCCCTGCACAACAGTGTCTCCACTGTAGTCATGGTCAGTCCTCATAATGAATCAGCCCGTGGGGCCATCCCTCCCATTGATGTGCTAACAGCGACCAAGGCTCAACTACAACAGGAAGGCAGACACAACCCACACAAGGGACATACCTGGAGCACCGACTCTGGTGACCAGGGAGACTGAGTCACTGAGCCCCATAGAACACCTACTACATAAGGCCACTCTACTAAGGCCAGGAGAGATAATAACCCTACCTAATACATAGAAACAAACACAGAGAGGCAGCCAAAATGGGGAGACCAAAACAAAAACAAAAACAAAAACAAAAAAAAACTGCCCCAAATGAAAGAACAGAACAAAGCTCCAGAAAAAGAACTAAACAAAATGGAGACAAGCAATCTACCAGATGCAGAGTTCCAAACACTAGTTATAAGGATGCTCAATGATCTCAGGGAGAACTTCAACAAAAAGATAGGAAACATAAAAAATGGAGATAGAAAACATAAAAAAGATCCAGTCAGAAATAAAGACTACAACAACTGAAATAAAGAATACATTAGAAGGAATCAGTAGTACATTAGATGAAGCAGAGAATCAAATCAGTGATTTAGAAGATTAGATAGCAGAAAATACCCAATCAGAACAGCAAAAAGAAAAAAGAATCCAAAAAAATGAGGACAGTTTAAGGGGCCTCTGGGACAACATCAAGCATACCAACATTTACATCATAGGTGTACCAGAAGGAGAAGAGAGAGAGCATGAAATTGAAAACCTATTTGAAGAAATAATGACTGAGAACTTCCCTAACCTAGTGAAGGAAATGGATATTCAAGCCCAGGAAGCACAGAGAGTCCCAAACAAGAGGAGCCCAAAGAGGCCCCACACTAATACACATCATAATTAAAATGCCAAGAGTTAAAGACAAAGAGAGAATCTTAAAAGTGGCAAGAGAAAAGCAGTTAGATATCTAAAAGATATCTTACCTCTGATAAGACTGAAAATTTGCAGGCCAGGAGGGATTGGCACAAAATATTCAAAGTTATGAAAAACAAGAACCTACAACCAAGATTACTCAGCAAAGGTATCATTTAGAATTGAAGGACTGATAAAGAGCTTCCCAGACAAGAAAAAGCTAAAGGAGTTCATCACTACCAAACCAGAATTACAATGTATCTTAGAGGGAGTACTTTAAGATGAAAAAAATATATATGAATAATAAAATTACAATAACTACATATCAACAATTACTTTAAATGTAAATGGATTAAATGCTGCAATGAAAAGATAGGGTGGCTGAATGGATAAGAAAACCAAACCCTTACATATGCTGCCTACAAGGACTCACTTCAGATCAAAAGACACACACAGACTGAAAGTAAAAGGATGGAGAAAGATATTTCATGAAAATGTAAAGGAAAAGAAAAAAACAGCTGGGGTAGCAATACTTATACCAGACAAAATATACTTTAAAACAAAGGCTGTAACAAGAGGCAAAGAGGGACCCAGTAATCGCACTTCTGTGTATTTATCTGAAGAAAACCAAAATGCTACTTCAAGGGTGTGTGTACATATGTTCATTGCAGCACTGTTTAATATGGCCAAGATGTGGAGGCAGCCTTGGTGTCCATAGATAGATGAGTGGATAAAGAGTAGGTAGTGCATATATACAATGAAATATTGCTTGGCCATGGTAGGGAGTGGGTTCTTGTCATCTTCGGTGACATGAATGCACCTGGAGGGTAATTGTGCTGAGTGGAGTAAGTCAGACAGAGAAAGACAGATGCAATGTGATTTCACTTATATGTGGAGTCTAAAGAACAAAACAAACAAACAAAACAGAAACAAACTCATAGATACAGAGAACATTTTGATGGTTGCCAGACGGGAGAGGGGTTGGAGGTGGGTGAAAAAGTGGAAAGGAGTCAGAAGTACAAATTGGTAGTTACAAAATAGTCATGGGGATATAAAGCAATAGGGAATATAGTCATAAATATGGTAATAACTGTATAGGGCCAGGTGGGTGCTTACTAGACTAGTCAGGGGGATCACTTCTTAAATTATATAAATCTAACCACTATGCTGTATACCTAAAATAATATTGAATGTCAACTGTAATTGAATAATTTAAAAGGCGGGGGGAAATAGATGAAGGGGATAAGAAGTTCAAATTTCCAGATATAAAAACAAATAAGTCATGGGGATGTAATACACAGCATAGGGAATATAGTCAATAATATTGTGATAGTGTGATATAGTGTCAGATGGTTACTGGACTTAACATGGTGATCACTTTTTTAGGTATATTAATATTGAATAACTATGGTGTACACCTGAAACCAATATAGTATTGTATGTTAGCTATGTTTCAATAAAAATCTTAAAAACAAAACAAAACAATGGGACACCACTGTATATCCATTAGGATGGCTGTTATAAAAAAAACAACAGAAAATAACAGCTGATAGTGAGGATATGGAGAAATTGGAACCATTGTGCTTTACTAGTGGGAATATAAAATGGTTCTGCTGCTGTGGGAAATGATATGGCAGTTTCTCAAAAAATTACCATATCTAGCAATTCCATTTCTAGGTATATAACCAAAAAAATTGAAATCAGAAACTCGAACAGATATTTGTACACCTATGTTTATAGCAGCATAGTCATAATAGCCAAAAGGTGAAAGCAACCCCGTGTCCATGGACAGATAAATGGACAAACAAAATTTGGCATATACATACAGTGGAATATTATTCAGCCTTAAAAAGGAAGGAAATCCTGATATATCTTACAACATGTATGAAACTTGAAGACATTATGTCAAGTGAAATAAGCTAGATACAAAAGGGCAAAAATTATATGACCCCATTTATATGAGCTACTTAGAATAGGCAAAATCATAGAGAAAGTAAAATAGAGGTTACCAGGGGTTGGGGAGAGAGGGGAATGGAGGGTTATTATTTAATGGGTACACAGCATTTTCTTATAGGATGATGAAAAAGTTCTGGATATGGCTAGTTGCACAACATTGTGAATTCACTTAATGCTACTGAGCTGTACACTTAAAAATGGTTAAATAGTGAATCTTATATATATTTTACCATAATAAAAAATTTTTTTAAGAAGGCCACATATGATATGATTCTATTTATATGAAATATCCAGAATAGGCAAATCCTAGGGACAGAAAGTAGATTAGTGGTTTCCATGGGCTGGGGTAGGGGAAGTAATTGCTAATGGGTATGGGTTTCTTTTTGGGGTGATGAAATGTTCTAAAATTAGGTAGTAGTGATGATTGCTCAAATTGGTGAATATACTAAATACCACTGAATTATACACTCTTAAAGGGTGAATTTTTTTTTTTACTGAGAATATATGTTTTATTAGTGTGATTAAATATGACACTTTCATTTATTACAGTTTAAGCCAGTCCTTCCTTCATGACTTATATGTGAGAAATAAAATAATTGAATAAGGGTGAATTTTATGATATAAGAATTATATCACAAAGCTGTTATTAAAAAAGCAAATATTCCGAATTAAAAAAAAAATCTTCAAAGACATTCTCCTTCGGGATTGAGGTCTAAATTTCTAAGCCTATTTTTGGAGACCTGGGTTCACTTTCCAGTTTTGTCACTTTCTAGCTGTGTAACCTGGGATGACAAATTACTTAATCTCTCTGTGCCTCAGTTTCTTAACTATAAAATGGAGACACAATACCATCTCAGAACGTTTATATCATAGTTAAACGAGATAAGATATTTTTATTCTTCAATTGTTTATGGAGTACCAATTGTGTGCTAAGCTCTGATCTAGCCACTGGAGATGTGGCTAAAGCCAAGTTCCTGCTTTCATGGAGCTTACATTTTAGTAAGGAGACAGACAGCACTTTACACTTTCAGTTTGTGTTATAATTGTTACAGGTATTAGCTTCCCTTCCAGTATGCAAGCACTTCCAGGGCAAGGATTGTAGTCTACAATATATTCAGCATCCAGCATAATACCTAGTAGGTTTCATAATGGACTTTAAAAATTTTAAAGTCTTTGTGAAAGTGAATTGAGACGTTTCTATGACTTTCCTAATAGTGATTCCCAGCACTGGCTGTTTTACACTTTACTCAAGTCACTTGAGAAGCTTTGTTAACATACAGATTCTGGGGCTCTACTCTTGGAAATTCTATGTAACTAAGATTGGAATGGGACTCCGGAATCTGTATTTTTGGCAAGCTTTCCAGGTTTAAATATTTGGGAACTACTGCTCCATAGCACTTAGCACAGTGATTCACGTAGTATACTCATATGCTTAGTGAATGTTGGTTGAATTGATTTATTGATTGATCTATACACTAGTTTGTTCCAAACCAGATTTGGTACTTGTGGGTACAATTGAATTAAATAGACCGTATTCAGGAAAGAGTTATATGAAAAAATCATTATACTCAGCAACCCTACAGTATGCTGATATTAGGAAAATCACTAATATCTATCCTTTATTTTTTTAAATGTTAGTTAACATACTTTATTCAAAATAATTCTCTACATTTTAATAGGTACATAAGTTTTTGTAAAAACATCAAAAGACTCTGAAAGGATTTACATCAAACTGATAAATAGCTCTGTGAAGAGAAAGGGGGAGTGAGTGGTGACCACGAGGAAATTTAGTTTAATCTATTTAATCTTTTTGAATTATTTTATGATGAGAACCTGTTTGTGTGTTTTTTTTGTTGTTGTTTTTTTTTTTTAGCTGACCCATCCTGCCACCTGTTGGCAGCTCAGCGGCAGCTCAGCTCGGGCCAGGCATCGAACCACTGTTGCTCAGAGCTCGCACTCTTGAGCAAGCTCTTAACCAGCTGCGCCACTTGGCTGGCCCTCTGTTTATGTATTTTTTTGTATAATAACGTAGTTAAATTAAAGACTATGGTTTATTCAGCTGCATTTTTTGGTCATCATCTTTTGCCTTTTAAATTAATCATGGGTTAGAAAGATACCACCTTTATAAACCTGATTTTGGCCAAAGGTTTTTTGTTTTTTTAAAAAAATATTTTTATTGGGGAATTGGGGGATGGGAACAGCGCTGGGGAATTAGGGGAAGGGGAACAGACAAGTTGCTGTCCTTTTGTTCTTCAGTCTAGTT
>NW_017732315.1:519965-542497 GCF_001890085.2 Hipposideros armiger
CTGTAGAGGGCAGTGTCACTGGCCCTCATATGTGGCATCCAAACCGGGGCCCTCTGGCATCCCAAGCCAGCTCTTAACCAATGCGCCACTTGGCCAGCCCGTCAAAGGTTCTTAACTTGGCATGAGTAAAATGGCTTTCAGGGATCCATGAACTCCTGAAATTATTTTCAAATTTTACAAATATGGACATTTTTGAGAGAAGACAGTCCATAACTTTTATTTGATACTCATAGGGACCCGTGACTTAAATAAGTCCAGGGACCACTAATTTATGCAGAAGAATCTCTTTTAGTTAATAAAAATTCTGCAATTAATTCCTCTACTGCCTTTGAACCTTAATGTATATAATATGACTAAATGTGATTCAATTAACCTTTCTTATTCTACACATTTTCAGGTTATGAGTTGAATAATTTTCTTAAAGGTTAACAGACCTCTATTTGCTACTTCTACTACTGAAATAGTTTATTTGGCATCTGCTACTTACCTAAATACTACTGTATAAGTTGCTTTTTTTGTTTGTTTGTTTCAACAGAATGATGGCTTGACATTATTGTGCCCTAGACAGCTGAGTTTTAATGATTTGCCCTAGCTGAAATAAAATAATATCCTGTGAGGTTACTGAACAGAGTAGGTCATAGCTACCTTTTGATTGAATCTTCCTATGGAATTGGGCTTTTTAGGTTATGTTCCCTGGGAAATAGACAGAGATGGAGATTTGCTTGCACAAGGCTTATTGAGGAACAACACTTGTAATGAAATGAAGGAAGTTTAGGAAGGCAGAGAGATTGAACTGATGCAATTGAAACAAAGACTTTAGTCAATCCTTTTTGGAACTCTGGAGCTAGGGTGATACTTCAGAGTTGTCTGGAATTAGATGTGGGCTGACCTGAGGGGGAGGCCGCATGACCTTGGGTGAGGCAGTTTCTTTCTGTGGTAGAGATGGAGATAAACTCACATTTCCCCTTCTCAGCTACAGGAAGTGCTTTCAGCAGACAGCTTCTGACTTTCAGCTGATTCAGCATCTGCCACAGCTACAGAGAGCTGCTTCACCTGACCTCATAGTCTTCTAGAGACAGCTTGCAAATGGCTGAGCAAAGTGGGAGTATAAAGATCCAACTATTTCTGCCTAACATGGAACTCTTTGACCAGCGATACTTGCTCCAGAGAGCTGTATCCGGTCATCAGGCCTGCATTGCAGTTTGACTTCTTCCTCTCCTCAGTCCTGCTTCTGCTGCCTTTCCTTCACAGGTGTTGATTTCTAAATAAGTGTCTAGCATCCCAATCTCCATCTCAGTGTCTGCTTTCAGAGAATTTAACCCATGATGTTTTGGTTGAGGGCAGTTTGTGGAGGAAGACTTAGTTGTGAGCTGCTAGCAGCCAGCTCTCCTGGCAGTTAGAGGAATGAATGGTTTGTTCCTGAAAGGAGTGTCTGGTCACTGCACTCCTTGTGCCTCTTGGATTAATTGCATGTAGTAAATTCACCCCATGTGGGAGCAAATCCTCCAGCTTTCTGTTTGGTTTCTTTTTCTGGGGGAATTTACAAGAGTAAGATTAGTAGGCGATTTCCAACCTCTTCCACTACAGCTAGTCTTCAGATCACAGGGGATACTCATTGTCTCCCTCCTCTAACCTCTGTTCTAGATTCTTGGCCATAATTTGTACTTGGACAGATGGGGTGACTGTCCAGGAGCCTGAACCTTGTTATCATACCCTTTTTAGGCCTTGACCATTGGACTTGTTCATTTGCTGTCGACATTGGGCAGGGGAGTACCAAGACAGGCCCTGTGCTAACCTGGTTGCTAAATGTCATCTGCTCCCTGATGTTAGTTTTCTTTGTGTTGGCAAATCTACTTTATTTCATAAACACCATATGTTGCTAAGGTAGCATATTATGTGACATTAAAATCAGGTCTATTATGTAGTCTCTAAATATCAAATAAAACATGGTTGAATCTGCTTTATTAATGTTTCTTTGATACGTTATCAGGGTGTTCATTGTAAAGATTTGTAGATTGTCACCTCTTGTGTTGTCCCTGCAAATATTATTAATATATAATCAGGATAATTTGCAACAAAAGAAGTCACTCAACCAAAATCTTATGTTTTTATTTCTAGTATTTTAGTGTAGTTTTACTTAGAGCTTTAGTAGTGAGTGATTTTCTAGTACCTACTCCCCATACCTATTTACTTAGGGATTAGAATTGAAAAATTGAGTTGTATTTTAACTTACTGCAGTTATATAGCCATGCGATAAATATGTCATTTAGCAGATTATCAAGACAAGTTAGCTTTGCTGAGAGGCTTTTAGTAAGGAAGCTACCTTTCCTCTGCCCTGAGCCCAAGGTTGCTTGATGAGGCCTTGAAGACAAGAATGTCAACAGTGTCCCTGAAGAGACTAAGTAGCATTTTGGAACTGGGGCCGCTCACAACAGACTTTCTTTTTCTTAACACTTTTAGTAAGATATAATTCATATACCAGACAAGTCACCCATTTAAAGTGTACAATTAAATGGTTTTTAGTATATTCACAGATATGGGCAGCCATCACCATAGTCAATTTTAGAACATTTTCATCATCACAAAAGAAACCCTGTGCCCTTTAATATCACGCCCCCACCCCAATCCTCCCATCCCCACTAGCCCTTAAGCAACCACTGCTTTCTGTCTCTATGCCTATTCTGGACATTTTATATAAATGGAGTCATAAAATATGTAGTCTTTTGAGATTGGCTTTTTTCACTTAGCATGTTTTCAAGATTCATCATGTTGTAGTATGTATCAGTATTTCATTCCTTTTTATGGCTGAATAATATTCCATTGTATGGATATACTATATTTTGTTTATTCATTTATTAGTTGGGCTTTTGAGTTCCCTTTTGGTTATGAATAATGCTATCATGACTATTCATGTACAAGATTTTATATGAATACATGTTTTTATTTTGGTGGGGAACAGAATTGTTGGGTCATTCAATAACTATGTTTAATTTTTTGAGGAACTACCAAACTATTTTCCAAAGTAGCTGTACAATTTTACAATCCAACCAGCAATGTATGAGGGTTCCAATTTCTCTACATCCTTTTCAACACTTGTTACCATCAATCTTTTTATTATTATTATTATTATTATTATTATCATCCAAGTGAGAGCAAAGTAGTATTTCACCATGGTTGGTTTTGATTTGCATTTCCCTGATTACTAATGATATTGAACCACTTTTCATGTGCTTATTGGTTATTCATTTGTATATTTTTTTTGGAGAAATAGCTATTCAGATTCTTTGCCCATTTTTAAATTCAGTTGTCTTTTTATTCTTGAGTTATTTATTTATTTGAGATACTAGTCCCTTATCAGATATATGATTTGCAAACATATTCTTCCATTTTTGTGGGTTGTCTTTTCACTTATTGATAGTATTCTTTGAAGAATAAAAGTTTTTAATTTTGATGAAGTATAGTTTATGTTTTCTTTTGTTGCTTGTTTGTTTGATGGCATGGCTATAAAACCATTTCCTAACCCAAGGTCATGAAGAGTCATTCTTATGTTTTCTTCTAAGAGTTTTATAGTTTTAGCTCTTATATTTATGTCTAAGGTCCATTTTGATTGTTTTTTGTGTATGGTATTAGGAAAGTCTCCAACTTCATTCTTTTGCATGTGGCTATCAGTTGTCCCAGCATTATTTGTTTAAATGACTATTCTTTCCCCATTGAATGGTGTTGGCACTGTTGAAAATTAACTGACCATAGATGGGTTCATTTCAGGATTCTGTCCCATTGATCTATGTTTTGCCCTTGTGCTGGCACCACACTGTCATGATTACTGTTACTCTGTAGTAAGTTTTAAAATTGAGAAGTGTGAGTTTCCAACATTTTTCTTCTTTTTCTTTTTCCAGCTTTATTGAGATAATTGACATACTCGTATAACATTGTACAAGTTTAAGGTGTACAATGTGATGATTTGATATATTTATATTGTGTTGTCGGAAAAGTCATGATGCATTTTTCAATGAAAAACAGAAAAATACGTCATGACTTTTCCTACAAACCAATATATTGTGAAGTGTTTACCACAATAAGATTAGTTAACATATCCTTTACCTCACATAATTACTATTTTGTTGTTTTTATGGTGAGAACATTAAAGCTCTACTCTAGCAACTTTCAAGTATACAATACTTGAAAGTATACAATACTATATTTTAAAATTTATTTTTCAGTTATAGTTCACATACAATATATTTTAGTTTCAGGTGTGCAACATAGTGATTAGACATTTATGTAGCTTATGAAGTGATCACTCCAATACATTGAGTACCCATCTGATACCATACATAGATATTACATTATTGACTATGTTCCCTAGCTGTGCTTTACATCCCCATGACTATTTTTATAACTGGCAATTAGTACTTAATCCCTTTCACTTTTTTCACCAATCCCCCCAATCTCCCTCTCACCTGGCACTCACAATTTGTTCTCTGTATCTATGAGTTTGTTTCTGTTTTATTCATTTGTTTTTTAAATTCCACATGTAAGTGAAATCATATGGCATTTGTCTTTCTCTGCCTGGCTTATTTCACTTAGCACAATACTCTCTAGGTCCATTCATATTGCCGCAAATGGTAAGATTTCATTCTTTTTTTGTGGATGAGTAATAGTCCATTGTGTGTATGTACTACATCTTTATCCATTTTTCTATCAGTGAAACTCTTAAGCTGCTTCCATCTCTTGGCTATTGTAAATAATGCTGCAGTGAACATGGGGGTGCATATGTTGTTTTGAATTACTGTTTTAGATTTCTTTGAATAAATACCCAGAAGTGAAATTGCTGGGTCATATTGTAGTTCTAATTTTAAGTTTTTGAGAAACCTCCATACTGTTGTGCATAGTGGCTGCACCAGTTTACAATGCCATCAATAGTGCACATCCACATCCTTGCCAATGCTTATTGTTTGTTGATTTTTTGGTGATAGCCATTCTGACAGGTGTGAGGTGATATCTCATTGTGGTTTTGATTTACATTTCTCTGATGATTAGTGATGTTGACCATCTGTCTTTTCATATGTCTATTGGCCATCTGTCTGTCTTCTTTGGAGAAATGTCTACTTAGGTTCTCTTGCCCATTTTTAAATCAGATTGTTTTTGTTTTTTGGTATTAAGTTGCATGAGTTCCCTATATATTTTGGATATTAACTACTTATCAGGTTAATATTTCTTGTAATACTGGCTTAGTGGTGATGAATTCCTTTAGCTTTTTCTTGTCTGGGAAACTCTATCTCTCCTTTGATTCTAAATGATAGCCTTGCTGGGTAGAGTAGTCTTGGTTGTAGGTCCTTGCTTTTCACAACTTGGAATATTTCATGCCAATCCCTTCTGGCCTGCAAAGTTTCTGTTTAGAAATCATCTGACAGTCTTATGGGAGCTCCCTTGTAGGTAACTAACTGCCTTCCTCTTGCTGTTTTTCAGATTCTCTCTTTGTCTTTAACTTTTGGCATTTTAATTATGATGTGTTTTGGTGTGGGCCTCTTTGAGTTCATCTTGTTGGGGACTCTTTGCGCTTTCTGGACTTGTATGTTTATTTTCTTTGCCTGGTTAGGGAAATTTTCCATCATTATTTCTTCAAATAGGTTTTCAATCCCTTTGTTTTTTTCCTTTCTATTACCCCTATGATGCAAATGTTGGTATGCTGGATATTGTTCCAGAGGTACCTTAAATTGTCCTCATCTTTTTTATTCTTTTTTTCTTTTTGCTTTCCTTATTGGGTGTTTTCCACTACGCTACCTTGTCTTCTAGATTGCTGATTCAGTCCTCTGATTCATCTGATCTGCTGTTGATTCTCTCTAGTGCATTCTTCATTTCAGTTATTGTATTTTTCATTTCTGACTGGTTCTTTTTTATGTTTCTATCTCCACTTTTATGTTTCCTATCTCTTTGTTGAAGTTCTCATTGAGATGACTGAGTATCCTTATAATCATTAATTTGAACTCTGTATCTGGTAGATTTCTCGTCTCCATTTCATTTAGCTCTTTTTCTGGAGTTTTTTCCTATTTTTTATTTGGGATATGTTTTTTTGTCTTCTCATTTTGGCTGACTCCCTGTCTTTGTTTCTGTGTATTAGGTAGATCTGCTAAGTCTCCTGGTCTTGACTGAGTGGCCTATGCAGAAGGTGTCCTGTGGGGCCCAGTGGTGCAGTTTCTCTGGTTACCTGATATGGGGGCTCCAGGTGTGTCCCTTGTGTGTGTTACGTGTACCCTCCTGTTATAATCCTAACCCTTAATTGTTGTTGGCATGTCAGTGGGCAGGGTTGACCCTTATGCTGACTGGTTGTGAGGGCTGGCCTTGTCTACAACATTTGAGGTGTAATGCAGGAGCTGTCTTGTGGAACAGAAGTTGCTTTAGTGGAGCTCTGGTACCAACCAAGTGTGCCTTTTGGGTATGTTTGTGGAGCTACTGAGTGGTGCTCTGGTGTTGCCTGAAGCTGGCCACTGGGTGTGTTGGGTCTGGAGCCTCTTGGGAGGGGCTTCAGTGCAGGCCAAGTTCAGCCACTGCTTATGCCAGGCTTTGGGTCACTTGGTAGGAGCTACAAAATAAATCTGCAGTTGGTTGCCACTTGTGCTGGCCTTGGAGTTGTCAGGGAGGCTATGCTGTGAACTGAGGCCAGCTGCCACCTGTGCCAGGCTTTGGGTCTTTTGGTGGATACTGCAGTGTGAGTTGAGGCCAGTTGCCACTTGTGCCAGGCTGTGGCCACTTATTTGAAGATACATTCCAGGTCAAGACTGGCCTCCATTTATGCCAGGCTTGGGGCTGCCTGATGGGATTTTCAATGCAAGTTGAGGCTGGTCACTGCCTGTGCTGGGTTTGGGGCCCCTTTGCAAGAGCTACAAGGAACACCAAGGCTGGATGCTGCTGTTTGGGATTCGTGGACCTTTGGTAGAGTTTGGGAAAGTCCACAGGGTTAGTCAAAGCAGACTACTTATGTGGAGGAGTCACTGGAAATAGCTCAGGCTGGGCAAGCGAGTGGGGTGGGGTGGGGTCTCAGGGAATTACCAAGGCCACGTCTCAGGGAATCACCAGGACTGGACGAATGATATTAGGTTAATGGAGAGTACATATTTGCCTCTTGCCTGTGCTGGACCAGCTGGGTGGGAGGAGAGCCCCCCAAAGGAACAGTAGTGCCACCATGACTGTATTTTTGTTGTTGTTGTTGTTTGTTTGTTTGTTTAATTGGGGAATTGGGAGAAGGGAACAGTGTTGGGGAATTGGGGAAGGGGACCAGCCAAGTTGTTGTTCTTTAATCTTAGTTGTGGAGGGTGTCATTCACCATCTGGCTGCTCTTCAGCAGCTCATGGCCTCCAAGCTCAAGGTGCTGTGTTCAATCTTAGTTGCAGGTGGGCGTAGCCACCATCCCATGTGGGAGTTGAACCAGCAGCCTTGCTGTTAAGAGTGCACGCTCTATCCACTGAGCCATTCAGGTAGCCGCTCAGCTCAAGGTGCCAAGTTTAGTCTTAGTTGAGGGCGGGTAGAGCCCACCATCGAACAGGCAGTTTTGTTGTTAGGAGCACGTGCTCTTAGCAGCTGAGCCATCCTGCCACCTGTTGGCAGCTCAGCTTGGGCGCAGTGTCAGTGGCCCATGTGGAAATCGAACCAGCGGCCCTGTTGCTCAGAGCTTGCACTCTTAAGCTAACTCTTAACCAACTGAGCCACTCAGCCGGCCCCGATGACTGTATTGTTTGAATACTGCATTGTTGACTTCTGGTCAAGATGGCAGAGTAGGTAAAGTCTTTGTCAGCAGTGCACCAGGGCTCCCTTTTCTCCACATCATTGATAGCATTTATTATTTTTTTTAATAGCTATTCTAACAGGTGTGAAGTGATATCTCATGTAGTTTTGATTTGCATTTCCCTGATGATATTGAATACCTTTTCATGTACTTGTTGGCCATTTGTATGTCTTCTTTGGGAAAATGTCTATTCAAGTCCTCTGCCCATTTTTATTTATTTTTATTCATTTTTATTTTTGGTTTCTAAACTATTTATTAACAGACAAGGCCTGCAGATTTATTTTTTCTTAGACATACGCATAGTGCAGCCATGGTGACCTGTGGTCTTGGTGTGCTGGCCTCGAACACAAAGTTCCCAGAGGTGGCACAGCCTCTGTGGGTCTGAATTTTCTTCAGTCACTCCAGGTCTTTCCAGACCTTGTTGTCCAGACCATTAGCCAGGGCCTGGCTGTATTTTCCATCCTTCACATCCTTCTGTCTGCTCAAGAACCAGTTTGGGATCTTGTACTGGCGTGGATTCTGCATAATAGTGATCACACGTTCCACCTCATCCTCAGTGAGCTCTCCTGCCTTCTTGGTGAGATCGATGTCTGCGTTCCTCAACGCCACAAGAGCATATCTTCACCCGACACCCTTAATTGCAGTGATGGCAAAGGCTGTTTTTCACCACCCATTGATACTGGTGTTGAGTACTCACAAAATATGCTGGAACTTGTTGGGAATCACAAGAGGCATGGCGGCAGCCCCAGTGGCAGCGTGTAGCCCTCCTGTGGAAGCCATTTGTCCATTTTTAAGTTGGATTGTTTAGTATGAGTTGTTTGAGTTCCTTATGTATTTTAAATATTAATCCATTATTTAATATATGGTTTGCAAATATTTTCTCTTATTCCATAGGTTGCCTTTTTATTTGTTGATTTTTTTGCTGTGCAGGAACTTTTTAATTTGATGTAATCTCACTTGCTCATTTTTGCTTTTGTTCTAGTGCTTTTGGTGTTATATCTAAAAAGTCATTGCCAAGAATGATGTAAAAAAGCTTTTTTACTATATTTTCTTCTAGGAATTTTATGGTACCAGGTCTTACATTTAAGTCTTTAATCCACTTTGAGTTAATTTTTGTGAGTGGTAACATAGGGGTCCAGTTTTTCTTTTGTATATGGGTATCTAGTTTTCCCAACACCGTTTACTGAGAAATTATTCTTTCCCCTACTGAGTATTTTTAGCTTCCTTGTTAAATATTAGTTGACCATGTATGAGTGGGTTTATTTCTGGACTCTTGATTTAGTTCCACTGGTCTGTTTGTGTTTTTATGCTAGTACCATATGCAGTTTTGATTACTGTTCTTCTCTTTCAAGATTATTTTGGCTATTCTGGTTCCCTTGAGTTTCCATATGAATTTTAGAATCAGGTTGTCAGCTTTTCCAAAAAAGCCAGCTGGGATTTTGATAGGGTTTGCACTGAATCTGTAGATCAAACTGTACAAATGTGTATTGCCATTTGTATTAATTTTCTATTGCTGCCATAACAAATACCACAACTTCAGTTGCTTAAGACAAGACTTAATACAGACTTAATACCTTACAGTTCTGGAGGTCAGAAGTGTGAAATAGGTCTTTCTGGCCAAAAGTCAAGTTGTTGGCAGAGCTGTGTGCCACCCAGCAGTTCTAGGGGAAGATCTCTTTCCATGCCTTTTTCCAGCTTCTAGAAGCCACTAACATTCCTTGGTTCATGGCTCTTTCCTCCATTTTCATAACGTATCACTTCACTACTTCCATTGTCACATTTCCTCTCTCTGACTAAGTCTCCCTCTTATCAGGATCCTTCTATTACATTGGGCCCATTCAGATAATCTCCACATCTCCAGAATTTTAACTTAATCACATCTGCAAAGTTCCTTTTGCCAAGTTCTGGGATTCATACATGGACATATTTGAGAGGGATGGGCATTGTTCTGTCTACCATACCAGAACAATGGTATGGTAGACTAGACTAGCCATCTGATTCATGAACATGGAATATTTTCCCATTTATTTGAGTCCTTTTTAATTTCTTTCAATGGTGTTTTGTAGAGTACAACTTCTGTACTTCCTTGGTTGAATTTACTTCTAATATTTTATTCTTTTTTCATGTTATTATAAATGAAATTGTTTTCTTAAGTTTCTTTTCAGGTTATTCATTGCTAGTATATTTAAATATGATTGATTTTTGTTTATTGACCTTGTATCTATAACCTTGTTGAACTCATTTATTAGTTCTCTCAATAGAGATAATTTTTTTCTTCCTTTCCAACCAGGAACCCAGAGTCCTTATTTTTGCAAGTCATAAAACTTAGTATTGTTTGTTCCATAGAATGAATTGGACTAAGGGAGATTTCCTGCTATTCATTGAGCTTGGAAATGTTTTTTTAATGTGCTACTATGTTGTAAGGGAATTCAACCCTAAGGAAGCAAGAGTGAGATAGGGAAGGAGGGAGAGGTAATACAAGGATGTGTTATCGAGCTTGTTACCACGTGATATCAAGTGGCAACTGATTGCTTAATTTCCCTGAATTGCCTTATAGAAAGGGTAAGGAGAGTATCCTCTGGTTCTTATTTCTCATTTAATAAGATTCAGAACTGGGAAATGTTTTGTTAATAAAGGTATATTTTGCATATCCTTCTCTAATTTTAACCATTATTGATTTTACAGTTCGGGTTGTTGAGACTGTAGGATTGTAGGAATTGCTCTATTGCTGTTGCTACTCCGCATAGCCTACAAATTTAGCTACCTTAAATTCCCTGTGTGTATGGTGTGGTTTTTTCGATTACAAGATGAGAAAAGGGATTGGCCATAGTTCATAGCCTTGTTATAATCTATGAAACCTTTTTTTTTTAATGATTTTTATTGGGGAATTGGGGGGATGGGAACAGTGCTGGGGAATTGGGCTAAGGGGAACAGACAAGTTGCTGTCGTTTTTTTCTTTAGTCTAGTTGTGGAGGACGTCGCTTCACTGGCCCATGTTGGTATTATCAATGCACTCTTCCCAGGTGAGGCAGTCGGTCGCCAGCCACTGGATGGCCGCTCACAGCAGCGCTTAGCTTTTTCTTGATAGTATTGGTTAATGTTCATTCTCACAAAGCCCCTTAGATCATACTTTATTTCTTTATAATTATACTTTTGTGCTTTTGTGATTCTTATTAGGTTATGGAATATAATAATCTGACTTTCTATCTTATAAAAATAGACTGAACTATTTTTGAAAGACGTGTAATAACAGAGCTGCAGCGAGAGACCCTTTCACACAATTGACAGGCTGTGAAGCCATTCAATGGACTTTGGTTTCAGAGATAATATCTGTTTTAAATTAATCTTTGTCAGATATATGCCATGGTAGACAATTCAAATTCAATTGAGTTTCTTACCTTAGAACAAAGAAATATCATACACTAATTTTTTCAATATAAAATTAATTTTTTGAATCTTCGTTGCATTGGAATAGCCCTAGAACTTGTTGAAAAGACAACAGAGGAGGGTATTTAGCATTTTATTAATTTTTTTAGAAAGCTTGATTTTAGGGAATTGTATATGGAGGAACACAACCCATTCTGGAAGCCAACATGTAGCAGTTGTCCCATTGGCAGAATTTTTTAGTAACTGATGTAAGTAAGTTAATTGCTTGAATAAATCCTTTGTTGAAATTTCTTTGTTGGATTAATTTTTCTATTGTCTTTTCTCTGTTTCATTTAGTTCTGCTCTAATTTTTATTATATCCTTCCTTCTGCTGACTTTGGGCTTCATTTGTTCTTCTTTTTCTAGTCCTTTAAGCTATAATGTAAGGTTATTTGAGATTTTTCTTCTTGAGATAGGCATGTAATATAAATTTTTTTCTTATTACTGCTTTCACTGCATCCCAATAATATTTTTTTGTAAGATTTTTTTTGGGGGTGGAATTAGGGGAGGGAACAGCATTGGGGAATTGGAGAAGGGGAACAGACAAGTTGCTGTCATTTTGTTGTACAGTCTAGTTGTGGAGGACGTCGCTTACTGGCCTATGTTGTTATTGTGATCATTGCACTCTTCCCGGCGGAGGCAGATCAGTCACTGGCCACTGGACGGCCACTCACGCTGGCCGCCAGCCACTCACGGTAGCTCACAGCAACCCACTGCAGCCCCACTGCAGTCTACGCCGTCACCGGCAACTCACGGCAGCCCAGTTCCAGGTCAAGCTGTTGTTCACCATCTTAGCTGTAGAGGGCGCAACATCACTGGCCCATGTGGGATCTGAACCGGTGGCCCTGCTGCTCAGAGCTCGCACTTCCAATCCAACTCTTAACCAACGAGCCACTCAGCCGGCCCCCAATAATTTGATAGGATATTTTTTCTTACTTTAATTTAATTTTATTAGTTTTAGGTGTACAAAGCAATGTAATAGTTAGACATTTACACCCCTCACAAAGTGATAACCCACCTCCCCCACGCTACTACCCCTCTGACATCTTATATAGCTGTTACAATATCCCTTACTATCTTCCTTATGCTATACTCCACATTCCTTGACTATATATATATATATATATATATATATATATATATATATATATATATATATATATATATATATATATATATATACATACATATATATATATATATTTATTTATATTTAATTATAGTTGACATACAATATTATTCTACTTCAGCTTCAGGTGTACAGCACATTGGTCAGTCATCTACACAGTCTATGAAGTGATCCCCCCGATAAGTCCAGTGCCCATCTGGCACCTTACATAATCTTTACAACATTGTTGATTATATTCCCCATACTGTATTTCATATCCCCATGATTATATTGTGTCTACTAATTTATACTTTCTAATCCCTTCATCTTTTCCCCCTATCTCTTCCCCCTCCCATCTAGCAACTGACAGTGGCCTTTTTTGTATCTCTGTGTCTATTTCTGTTTTGTTTGCTGATTCATTCAGTTCTTTAGATTCCACATATAAGTGAGATCATACAGTATTTGTCTATCTCAGTCTGACTTATTACATAGTATAATATTCTCAAGGTCCATCCATCCATGTTCTTGCAAATGGTAAGATTTTATTCTTTTTTATGGTCGAGTAATACTCCATTGTATAAATGTACCACAGTTTCTTTATCCAATCATCTATTGATGGCCATTTTGATTGTTTCCATATCTTAGCTATTGTAAATAGTGCTTCATTAAACATAGAGGTGCATATATTTTTTCAAATTAGTGTTTTGGATTTCTTTGAATAGATACCCAGGAGTGGAATTGCTGGGTCATAAGGTAGTTCCATTTTCAATTTTTTGAGGTGCTTCCATAGTGTTTTCCATAGTGACTGCACCAATCTGCAACCCCACCAGCAGTGCACGAGGGTTCCCTTTTCTGTACATTGTTGCCAGCACTTGTTGGTTGATTTATTGATGATAGCCATTCTGACCTGGGTGAGGTGGTATCTCATTGTGGTTTTTATTTGCATTTCTTTAATGATTAGTGACGTTGAGCATTTTTTCATATGTCTGTTGGCCATCTGTATGTCCTCTGTAGAGAAATTTCTCTTCATGCCCTCTGCCCTTTTTGTAATGGGGTTGTTTGGGGGTTTTTTTGGTATTGAGTTGTATGAGTTTTTAAAATAAATTTTGGATATTAACCCCTTATCAGATATATCATTGGAAAATATCTTCCCCCACTCGGTAGGATGCCTTTTTGTTTTACTGATGATTTCCTTTGTTGTGAAAAAACTTTTAGTTTGATGTAGTCCCACATGTTTATTTTTTCTTTTGCTTCCCTTTCCCGAGGAGATATATCAGTAAAAATATTACTAAGGTAATGTCTGCGAATTTACTTCCTGTATTTCCTTTTAGGAGTTTTATGGTTTCAGGCCTTACATTTAAGTCTTTAATTCATTTTGAATTTATTCTTGTATATGGCATAAGAAGGTGGTCCAGTTTCATTTTTTTGCATGTATCTGTCCAGTTTTCCTAGCACCATTTATTAAATAGACTGTCTTTACCCCAGTGTAAATTTTTCTTTCCATTATCATAGATTAAATGACCATATAGGCATGGATTTATTTCTGGGCTATTCTGTTCCATTGATTTATGTGTCTGTTTTTATGCCAATACCATGCTGTTTTGATTACTATAGCCTTGCAGTATGATTTGATGTCAGGTAGTGTGATACCTTCCACTTTGTTCTTATTTCTCAAGATTGCTGTGGGTATTTGGCATCTTTTATGGTTCCATGTAAATTTTAGAATTATTGTTCTAGTTCTGTGAAAAATGTCGTTGGTAATTTGGTAGGGATTGTGTTGAATCTATATATTGCCTTAGGTAGTATGGACATTTTAACTATATTAATTCTTCCTATTTATGAGCATGGTATGTTTCCATTTATTTGTCTTCTTTTTTTTAAAGATTTTTTTTAATTGGGGGGTTGGGAATAGCGCTGGGGAATTGGGGAAGGGGAACAGACAAGTTGCTGTTGTTTTGGTCTTCAGTCTAGTTGTGGAGGACGTTGCTTCACTGGCCTAAGTTGGCATCATTGCGCTCTTCCCAGGCAAGGCAGATCAGTCGCCGGCTTCTGGACGGCCGCTCACTGTGGCTGCTGGCCGCTCATGCTGGCTGCTGGCCACTCACGCTGGCTGCTGGCTACATATGGTAGCCCATGGCAACCCACTGCCACAGGGCCTGCAGCCTACGCCGACGCCAGTGACTCAGGGCAGCCCAGCTCCAGGTTGAGCTGTTGTTCAGCATCTTAGCTGTGGAGGGCAGTGTCACTGGCCCTCATATGTGGGATCCGAACCGGGGCCCTCTGGTGTCCCAAGCCATTTCTTAACCGTCGCGCCACTCGGCCGGCCCTATTTGTCTTCTTAAATTTCTCTCTTCAATGTCATATAATTTTCTGAGTACAGATCTTTTACTTCCCTGGTTAATTTTTTTCCTAAGTATTTTGTTGTTTTTGATGCAATTGTAAATGGGATTGTTTTCTTAATTTCTCCTTCTGATAGTTTCTTATTGGTGTATACAAATGCAGCTGATTTCTGAATATTAATTTTGTATCCTGCTACTTTACTAAATTAATTTATCAGTTGTAATAGTTCTTTGGTGGAATCTTTAGGGGTTTCTATATACAAGGTCTGACAATGAAGTTCGTGAACTTATCCTAGAAAAAGTGCTACATACCTTATTGCTGAAAACACTATGGTCACCTTTGAAGTACTCCCTTTGGGAAGCTATGCACTGACGCCAGCGTCTAGTCCACCCTTCAAAGCAGTTTTGGAACTCTTTTTCTGGAGTGGCCTTTAGAGCTATCATTGTATTACCCTTGATGTGCTGAATGTCATCAAAATGTCTTTCTTTCAATATTTCCTTTATCTTCGGATAAAGAAAGAATTCACTGGGGGGGGGGCAGATCAGGTGAGTAGGGAGGGTGTTCCAATACAGTTATTTGTTTACTGGCTAAAATACTTCCTCACAGACAGTGCCGTGTGAGCAGGTGCGTTGTTGTGATGCAAGAGCCATGAATTGTTGGTGCAAAGTTCAGATCATTTTCGTCTAACTTTTTCACGCAGCCTTTTCAGCACTTACAAATAGTAAACTTGGTTAACTGTTAGTCCAGCTGGTACAAATTCATAATGAATAATCCCTCTGATATCAAAAAACATCATTGCAACAAGTTTGCTAACTTAATTGTCCAACCTCATGTTGTGTTTGTGTGTGTGTGTGTGTGTGTGTGTGTTATGCATATACATATATACATATATATGGTCACAGGATGTGGATGGAGTACAGCATAGGGAATATAGTCAGTGGTATTGTAATAGCTATATATGATGTTAGAAGGGTAGTAGATTGGGGGTTTCTCACTTTCTTGGAGAGATCTCTCCAAAGAAAGTCCTTCATTTAAATTTTAATTTATAATATCGTAAATATTGATAGATATGACCCACATAGACAGATACTCTTTGGGAATCCTCAGTAAGTTTTAACAATTGTAAAGGTCCTGAGACCAAAATATTTGAGACTGATATAATAAATTGATTAGAAAATGTATATTCTCCTGATTTAAAATATGTTAAACCTCTGTCAAACCTCTGAGTGATATGTTTTCCCTTTTTAAGCTGCTTAATTTGAGTAGTAATTAAGAATTGTACACATTCACTTTTTCCTATTGTAGTTATACTTACAGTAAGATTGTAAAAGCTAATTATAACTTCAGGGTTTGGTTTTCTGTTTTGTTGCTGATACGAGGCCTGGAAATTGGCATATTTTAACAAATGCCTGACAATTCTGAAGAAATTGGAAATACTGAATAGACTCTCACATTCTTGTACTTTATGCCACTATAATACAGAATCTCTTGTCCTTGACCTCCATCCTTCTCTCCTCCCTTCAAGCCTTCTTCCTGCCTTTCACATGCACATGTTTGTATATCTGTTTAGACACTATCCTCTCACATCTTCCTCTCCCTATGTGTGTGTGTTTGGAGTAGGAGGGAATAGTATCCTCATTCTGTCAAGCTTCTCTTCATCTTTTAAAACTATATTCAGATATCACCTTCCCTGTGACTCTGTCAGGTAGGAAAATTAAAAACTCCTTTCTTGTACAACTTATGCATTGTAAGTGCCCCTCTCTGTTGGCTTTATCTACATTCGATTGTAAATTCCTTGAGTGCAGGGACAGTATAGGGTAGAAGACAAATGACAGGAGGCTCTTACTATTCTCGGAACTAAGATAGAGCCTAGAGTAAGTGATGTTAAATTTGAGAGCTGAAGTTTGAGTAAGAGTTAGCCAGATGAAAAGGTTAAAGGAAAGTATCTCGAGTAGAGAGAATAGTGTATGTAAAGTCTTAGAGGTGAGAGAGTGACAGGTTTGAGACTGAAAGAGATTTAATAAAGTTAGAGAGTTTGGCTAGGGTCAGATCAGACAGGGTCTTGTAAAAGTATTAAGTCAATTAGAAAGCTAACTGCAGTTTGGAGAAAGAATTAGAATTAAGCTAAGGGTAGAAGAAGGGAGAATGGGTTTTGAAAAACTATAACTGTTAGAAAATTTGTTGGCCTGAGCTAGTGGTTTCCATGAAAAAGTGGTTGGATTCTAGACATTGTATAGAAAGTAGTCAGTATGACCTGGTGATTAATTATGTATTGGGAGGATTCTGTTAAAGGAACAGTCGGAGACAAGGCTGTCTGCCAGGTTTCTGGCCTTATGGTGGTACCATTACCAAGGTAAGGAGGAATGTATCTGGATGGTTGAGTGGGAAAGATGTTGAGTTCAGTCTTCAACATGTTGAATTTGAAATGTCTATGAGACATCCAAGTGTAGAGAACAAGTAGAGTTTTGAAGAAAGAGGAAGAGCTTTGATGTTGAGAATGGAAAAGCAAGCTGATCAAGAAAACATAAGAATGCTGACAATGTTATGAGCCCAAATAAAATTGGTGAACCTGAATTTTCAATAGCACCAATCAACCTATTTGTGTGATTTTTATCAACAATATATCAGTGTGGGTGCAGTTATAGAGAAGGTGGATAGTTTTAGCATTAAAGCTTTGTCAGGTACATGTCAAATAAATATAATTGAGTGACAGGTTTTAGGATATTAACAAGAGAGTAATTAAAATAATGGGCCAAGAATCTAAGCTGGGTGATAATTTCACTTACCATAATGCATTAAGGGATTAATGTGTACCAGGCACCTAGAAAATGAGTGAAGACTAGGTAGAGAAAATTAATGGAGTAGTTAAATGGACTGGAAATCCAAGCGAGGTAGAAGAACAACTATAATGGGGTAATTGAGTGAACGCCTAAGACAGAAAGGAGTTAGAAGAGAATAGGATGTATGACTTAATGATTGCAGAGGTGAAGCAGTTTGGGACGATGATAAGATCTAAAATGTGGCCAAGAGAGTGTGTCACTAACAATGAAGTGTAGGGTAAGACTACTGGAAATATGAAAGTTAAAGAGTTTAGAGACAGGTTTTCAATCTGCTTACCCACATGGATGCTGAAGACAACAACATAATGGCACTGACTTGTGTAGGAAGGTTGTGGGTCATTATCAAATTTTTCAATGGATGAAATGGAGAAACCAATCAGTAGATAATACCAACAATTTTCTGTGTGATTTTGGGCAAATGCCTATAAAATGAGAGGAACAGCAGACCTATTTCATATCAGGATAGAACTGTCAGAAAGTAAATAAAAATAAATGGTACTTTATTTTGAAATAATTTCAAACATTTAGCAAAGTTGTAAGAATAGTACAGAGATAACACCAAATGTGAGTATGTGGAACAACTAGACCTCTCCTCTCATGCACTGTTCTTGGAAATGGTATAAACCATTTTGGGAAAAAAGTCTGATGGTTTCTTATAAAACTACATTTCTACCTTCTTATGACCCTTTCACTTCTAGGTATTTACCAATAAAAATGAAAACATGTACACAAAAACTTGTGTACAAATGTTAATAGCAGCTTTATTCATAATAACACAAAACTGGAAATATCAGAAGGATGAATTATCAATAGGAGAATAACTAAAATTATGATATATTCATACAGTGGACTACTGCTTAGCAATAAAAGGGGCTACTGATATATACAATTATGCCTGGATGGATCTCAAAAACATTATGCTAAGTAAAAGAAGCCTTACTCAAAAAAATGTATATAATTTGTTTCCATGCATATTAAGTTCTAGAATAGGCAAAGCTAACCTATGGCCATAAACAAAATTAGAATAGTGGTTGTCACTGAAACAGGTGAGAGGGTGAGGATTATTGGGAAGTGGCAAGAGGGAACTTTCCAAGATGTGGTTATGTTATCACTTTGAAATACTGTTGGGGTTGGTTGTTCCTGCTTGCATTCAATTTTTCAGTTCCCACCCACCATCTTTGTTGATTTAATTTTATTTTTCTAGTATGTAGAACATTATTAGCATGTTTGTATAATCAAAACTGTACAGGGCCGGCCAAGTGGTGTGTTGGTTAAGAGCTGCCTTGGGATGCCAGCTCTGAGCAGCAGGGCCCCGGTTCGGATCCCACATGAGGGCCAGTGACACTGCCCTCTACAGCTAAGATGGTGAACAACAGCTCCACCTGGAGCTGGGCTGCTGTGAGTGGCTGGCAGCCAGCGTGAGCGGCCAGCAGCCGGTGTGAGATGCCAAGAGCCGCCATGAATGGCCATCCAGAGGCCGGTAACCGATCTGCCTTACCCAGGAAAAGCACAATGATAATACTAACATGGGCCAGTGAAGCAACGTCCTCCACAAGTACACTGAAGAACAAAACGACAGCAACTTGTCTGTTCCCCTTCCCCTGATTCCCCAGCGCTGTTCCCCTCCCTCAATTCCCCAATAAAATCTTAAAAAAAAACTGTACAAAATATTAATAATATTACTCAGAGAGGTGTTACTCCCTCTTCCATCCCTTTCATCCCATCCCTCTACCATTGCAGTTAACCAATTTTACTGGTCTCTGGTTTAGTCTTCCTCTGTTTCTTTTTGCAAAAATAAGTAGATACATTTATGTGTGTTCATTTCCCAACTCTTCCTTACACAAAAATAACATTCTTTATATACTCTTTTGAAATTTGCTTTCTTCCCCCCACTCAACAATATATCCTGGAAATCACTCCATATCAGTTAATACAGATTTTTTAGGAAAAACAGCTGCATAGTACCTTAATGTATGTATTACACTGCTATAGTTTACTCAATCTCCTGTGTTTGGGTATTTAAATAGTTTCCAATATTTTGCTGCAATAAATAACCTTGTGGATGATTATGTAGGTATTGTTGCAGAATAAATCCTTATAAGTGTGATTGCTAGGTCAAAGGATAAAACTGCATATACAGCTTTGTTAGATACTGCCAAATTCTCCAAAAGGTGTACCAGTTTACATTCACAACAGCAATTTATGAGTGCCTGTTTCCACATGGACTCACCAAGAGAATGAATTGTCATACATTTTAGTTTTGCCAGTCTAACTGGTGAGAAGTTGTACTCAGAATATTTTTAATTTGCAATTTTCTTTTTTACCCTTCCCCCACCCACTCCCACCCCACCTCCGAGCTGTTGTTCTCAGTCTAGTTGTGGAGGACACCGCTTCACTAGCCCATGTTGGTATTATCATTGCGCTCTTCCCCGCTGAGGCAGTCGCTCACCGGCCATTGGTTGGCTGCTCAGGGTAGCTCACCACAGCCCATGGAAGCTTCAATGGCAGCTCACGCTGACCGCCAGCCACTCACAGCAACCCAGCTCCAGGTCAAGCCGTTGTTCACAATCTTAGCTGTAGAGGGCACAGCTTACTGGCACAGCTTACTGGCCCATGTGGGAATCGAACCAGCAGCCTTGTTGATCAGAGCTCACACTCTTACCAACTAAGATATCTGGCTACCCCTAATTTGCAATTTTCTTATGAGTGAAGTTGAACATTGTTTCATATGTTTAAGGACCATTTAAAAATTGAATGCATTTGAATATCTTTTTTTGTAAATTGTCTGTTCATGTCTTTTCCCCAGTTTTTTCCCTCAACTTTTTTTTTTTTTTTTAAGATTTTTATTGGGGAATTGGGAGATGGGAACAGCGCTGGGAAATTGGGGGAAGGGGAACAGACAAGTTGCTGTCGTTTTTTGTTCTTCAGTGTAGTTCTGGAGGACGTCGCTTCACTGGCCCAAGCTGGCACCATCACTGCGCTCTTCCCGGGCGAGGCAGATCAGTCGCCGACTTCTGGACGGCTGCTCACTGCTGCTGCTGGACGCTCACGCTGGCTGCTGGCTGCACACGGTAGCCCATGGCATCCCACTGCCACTGGGACTGCAGCCTACGCCATCACCGGCAACTCACGGCAGCCCAGCTCCAGGTCGAGCTGTTGTTCAGCATCTTAGCTGTGGAGGGCAGTGTCACTGGCCTCATATGTGGGATCCGAACCGGGGCCCTCTGGCATCCCAAGCCAGCTCTTAACCATCACGCCACTCGGCCGGCCCTCCCTCAACTTTTAAGAGGATTTGTGAGGGTTTTTTGCTTCAAATTTTAGAAGGGATTTTGGATTTTTTTCCCTCAATTTTTAAAAGGACCTCAAGATTTTATTGTCTTCTCTCTTGATTTTTAGAAGTCCTTTCACAAGTTGTCATTTGTCTTTTTACTTTTTGGTGGCTTGGGCCATGCAAAAAATTTTTTTCATTTTAATATAGTGAAATTTAACAATCTTTTATTATCTGGATTTTGAATTATAGTTAAAAGCTTCTCTCTACATCCAGGTTATAGAGAAACGTACGTATATTTTCTTCTCGTACTTGTATAGTTTTCACTCCTTTACATTTAAAACTCTGATCCATTTGAAGTTTATTCTTGTATTATGGTATGAAGAGTGGATATAATTTTATCTTTTTCCAGTTGTCCCAACACCATTTATTAAACAGTCCGTCTTTGCCTTTGTGATTTGAAATACCCCCTTTATCATATATTTCCAAATTGAGTCAATTTCTAGACTTGCTGTTTTATTTTGTTGGGCTTTCTGTGTACTTACATACTACGCTGTTAAAGGCTTTACTTACATGTTTTATATCTGCTAATAATTCTTTCTCATAGCTTTCTCTTTTTCATTTTTTCTTAGCTATTCTTCTGTGTTCAATTTTCCATGTAAACTTCAACATCAGCTTGACTCACTCTAGAAAAAAAAAAGCTTGTTGGTATTTTTATTTGGGTTATATTAAATTATATTAACGTAGGGAGCACCAAAATCTTGATGTTGAGACATCCTAAGAACAAGTTACATCTTTGAACAAGTGCTTTTGTTCTTTCCAGAGTGTTTAATGAGTTTCTTTATACAGACTTGAACACTTCTTAAGTTTATTTTGAGTATTTTGGTTTTTTTATTGCTGTTGTAAATGGAGTTTTCTCTTACATTGTCTATTTTGTTGATTTGTTTTCAGAGAGTCTGGATTTTAATTTGTTAATTTCATCAACTAATTTCTGTTTCTACTTCATTAATTACTGCCTTCATCTTTATTACTTCTTGCTGTATTTTCTTTTTGTTTACTTTTTGTTCTTTTCTAGGTTTTTGAGATTCAAATGTAATTATTTATTTTTTTATTGATATAGGTGTTTAATGCTATGAATTTTTTTCTATTTATCATTGCTTTCAATGGATCCCATAGATTCAGGTATATATAGTGTTTTTATTATTGTTCAGAAATCCTATAATTTGTTTGTATTTCTTCTTTCAAGAGTTATTTAACAGAAGACTTTTTTCATTTTTTAGGTCAAAGGGTCTTTTTGTTTCTTTAATTTTGTTCCTTTGTAATCAAAATGTTGTTTTTTTGGTTTTGTTTTTATAATTGGGGAATTGGGGGAGGGGAACAGTGTTGGGAATTGGGGAGGGGGACCAGCCACGTTGTTGTTCTTCAGTCTTAGTTGTGGAGGGCGCCTGTCGCCATCTGGCTGCCCCTCGGCAGCTCATGGCCTCTAAGCTCAAGGTGCTGTTTTCAATCTTAGTTGCGGGTGGGCATAGCCACCATCCCATGTGGGAATCGAACCAGCAGCCTTGTTGTTAAGAGCGCACGTTCTATCCACAGAGCCATCCAGGCATCAGCTCAGCTCAAGGTGCTGAGTTCAGTCTTAGTTGCAGGCAGCCATAGCCTAGCATCGAACAGGCAGTCTTGTTGTTAGGAGCACATGCTCTCACCAGCGGAGCCATCAGCTCAGTGTAGCTCAGCTCAGGCGCAGCGTCACTGGCCCATGTGCGAATC
>NW_017732315.1:543007-547047 GCF_001890085.2 Hipposideros armiger
CCCTGTAGTAATTTTTTAAAAAATATAAACATTCACCATATTGTTTGATCACACATCGTATATCTATATCTATGTCCATAAGATCTTATTGATTATATTGTTAGATTTTTCAATATCCATTCTTATTTTTTGTCCGCTTCACCTATCTTTTCCTATGAGTGTATATTAAAGCTTTCTACTAGTAGTGGTTTTTATCAATATCTTATTATATTTCCTGGTGTTTCTTCTTTATATGGGTGGTTTTTAGTTTATTTTTGTGCATTGATATAAAGAACTGTTATGTCTTCATTTTTCATTTTGGCTTTTAGCGTTGTAAAATATTATTCTGTGTTTCATTTAATGATTTTGGCTTAATCCTACTTTGTCTGATGTCAGGATTGCTTTCTTATTGTTTCCTTTTGCTTATTTCTTTATTTTTGGTATTTCTAAATCTCTGTGTTTTAGGTATATCTCTTGTACTTGTATACAGTATAGATTTGAATTTCCTTATGAGGCAGTTGAAAATCTTTCCCTATCAGTAACTGAATTAAGCCCATTTCCACTTAGTGATGTGACTGACATGTGTGATTTCAATGCTGTTGTATTATTATTTTATGTTTTATTTACTCCTATTTTAATTTTCTTGGGAGTGTTTTTCTTTTAAGGTTTCTATTGGCATATGGAAAGGTCTGCTTTTTAATCTAGTGTTTTTAATCTTTATGTTTACACCTTTTATCAGGGCCACATCATTTTTTTTAACTAAACCTTTTACTTCGTGGTTTGTCAGTTTTAAATGGTATTCTTTGAATCTCACTACTACCTTTACCTAATGATATTATTTTACTTTATATTTTCCCTCCTTTTCCTCCCAAAACATACAACATTTATATACTATTTTAAGTCCTATTTTTTAAAAATATAGAATCTTTTCCCTTTTTTTTTTGAGATGAAATTCACACAACATAATTAACCATTTTAAAGTGTACAGCTTAGTGGCATTTGATGCATTCACAGTGTTGTGTAACTACCACCTTTATCTCATTTCTGAACTTTTTCATCATCCAGAAGAATATACCCTGTACCCATTAAGTGGTCTAAAACTCTGGTGGAAACCTGTAATCTGCTTTCTGTATATATATTTGCTTATTCTGGGTATTTCATATAAATGGTATTGTACGATATGTGACCTTTTGTGTCTGGCTTCTTTCTCTTAATGTTTTCAAGGTTCATCCGAGTTGTAGTATTATACCTTTTTGTGGCTGAAAAATGTGCATTTAGTGGTGTGGATATACCACAATTTGTTTATTCATCCATCAGTTGATAGACATTGGGTTGTTTCCACCTTGTGACTATGATGAATAATGCTGCTACACACATTTGTGTACAATTTTCTGGGTGGACATATCTTTTCATTTCTCTTGGGTATATAGGCTATATCTTGGAATGGAATTGCTGGGTCATATGGTAATCCTTTGTTGAATTTGTTTTTTTTAAAGATTTTATTGGGGAATTGGGGGAGGGAACAGCGTTGGGAAATCGGGGAAGGGGCACAGACAAGCTGCTGTCTTTTTGTTCTTTAGTCGAGTTGTGGAGGATGTCACTTCACTGGCCCATATTGATATTGTGATCATTGCGCTCTTCCCGGCTGAGGCAGATCGGTTGCCAGCCATTGGACAGCCGTTCACAGCAGCTCACGGCAGCTCGTGCTGGCTGCCTGCCGCTCACGCTGGTTGTTGGTCACTCAGAGTAGCTTATGGCAATCCACTGTAGCCCCACTGCAGGCTACGCCGTCGCTGGTGACTCATGACAGCCCAGCTCCAGGTTGAGCTGTTGTTCACAATCTTAGCTGTAGAGGGTGCAGCGTCACTGGCCCATGTGGGATCCGAACCAGTGGGTCTGCTGCGCAGAGCTCGCACTCCCAAGCCAACTCTTAACCTACAAGCCACTTGGCTGGCCCTCCTTTGTTCAACTTTTTAAGGAACTGCCAAATTGTTTCCTCACTGCGACTATACCATTTTACATTTCCACATTTCTTCCAGCAATGTACAAGGATTTCTATTTCTCCACATCCTCTTCAACACTTGTTAATTTCTGTTGTTTTGATTATAGCCATCGTAGAGGGTGTGAAGTGGTATCTCACTGTGGTTTTGGTTTACATTTTCTTAATGTTAAATATCTTTTCGTGAACTTGTTGGCCATTTGTATGTCTTTACAGCAGCCTTTCTTTGGTAGTCTAAAAGTTATTATATCATTAATTTGTGTTTCAACATGATTTATAGGGAAAAATGAACAAAATATTATTTTGTAAAAAAAATGATAAACTTGAAATTTATTTATTAGAAAGATACGTGTGATTTTTCAATGTAAACAGATATTTAGCCCTGTTTGCATTCTGTACTTCCATGTGGGTGTCCTGAGTGTTACACTGTGGCAATGGGCCCTAGACAAAGGCCTTCCCAGACCATGTGGTCACTAAGGATTTTGCAGGGGCTTCAGACAAAGACATTCCTGGACTGTATGGTCAGCAAGACTTCTGCATTTAACATTTCTGAATTCCTACCTCACCTGGAAGCCAGTCAGGAACTGGCATGTCCTAATAAGGAACATTAGCTGCTAACCCAGAAACCTCAGGGTATATAGCCCTGAGTCCCGCTCGGGGCGGGGCTCAGCCTCTGGATGTGAATCCGCTAAGCCAGTGCCGGCATTAGTAAAAGTTGCTTCCCACTCCTTGGTGTCCTGTCTCTTTGTCCCGGTTCCCNGGGCCCTCTGGCATCCCAAGCCAGCTCTTAACCAACACGCCACTCGACTGGCCTTCTTAAGCTAACTCTTAACCAACGGAGCCCCTCAGCCGGCCCCAAAATGTTGTTTTTAATATTACTACTTTATGGAATTTACTGATGTTTTTTGATCAGTTTTTGTGAACATTCAATGTGCACTTGAGAAGAATGTATATTCTGTATTACCTGAGTGTAATATTTTATTTATGAGGTATGATAAAAAAATTGGGTGAATGTTTAAATTTTTAAAATATAATAAAGGACACATTGCCATTAATACCTCTCAAAATACTCCCCCTCACTTCAAACACACTTATCCCACTGTTCTTGCCACTTTCTGAAGCATTTCTGGAAGTCCTCTTTCGTGAGTGTCTTTAGTTGTGTTGTCGTGGCTGCCTTGATGTCCTGAATCGATTCAAGACATTTACTTTCATGGTCATTTTGACTTTGGGGAAGAGCCAGAAGTCACGCAGTGCCAGATCCAGTAAATAAGGTGAATGAGGACACACACCATAATGTTTTTATCTGACAAAAATTGCCATACCAGAAGCAATGTGTGACACGGAGCCTTTATTTTGTGATCACAAAATACGGTGAATGCTGCTGCCGAGTCCATCCAACGGAAAGGAAAAGGTCTTCAATACAGGAAGCGGCACGTCATACCTTAGTAACAGTGTGTGACAAGTTTCAACTTGTTTGATGCAGTCAGTTGCGCGTGAGCTACGGTTGAGAGAAGGTGTGTTTTAAAGTGTGCCCTAAATCATCCTCATCATGACAACGCTCCGTGTCACACATTGCACCATGTGACTTCTGGCTCTTCCCCAAAGTCAAAATGGTTCAGGACATTGAGGCAGCCACGACAGCGCAACTAAAGTCACAAAAGAGGACTTCCAGAACTGCTTCAGAAAGTGGCAAGAACGGTGGGATAAGTGTGTTCGAAGCGAGGGGGGAGTCTTTTGAGGGGGGTTAATGGCAATGTGTCTTTTACTGTAGTAATTTTTTTTTTTTAAGCTGAGCCATCCTGCCACTGGTTGGCAGCTCAGTGGCTGCTCAGCTCGGGCCGGGAATCGAACCGCTGTTGCTCAGAGCTCAAACTCTTGAGCGAGCTCTTAAGCAACTGAGCCACTCAGCTGGCCCTACTGTAGTAATTTTTTTTTTAAGATTTTTATTGGGGAATTGGGGGGATGGGAACAGAGCTAGGGAATTAGGGGAAGGGGAACAGACAAGTTGCTGTCATTTTGTTCTTCAGTCTAGTTGTGGAGGACGTTGCTTCACTGGCCCAAG